>NC_141554.1:62284558-62436323 GCF_021556685.1 Rattus norvegicus
ACCTTCAGGATTCTTTATGTTTGCTGAAAATCTTCTATGCTGGCCATTGTACATTGCCTATATTCTCTGTTCTTTAGGTTGTGTTTGTATACCATTAAGAGTCTTCAGTATAATGGAGCCCTTTACAGTCTTATAATTTGTCTAGTTTTGGTTAATTCCTTATGATATGGAGACTTATTCCCAAACTACTACCCTCTCTAAAGTCCTGAAGCATTTCCTTTCTCGAATGTTTTTTTCTAGTAGTTTCAGAGATGAAGGTCTCAAAGTTAGGGCTTTGATGCATTTTGAGTTGTTTTTGTTGCTGTTGTTATTTAAACTCTTGAGAAGTGGTCTAAGCTTCATTAATTTTCATGTTTATAGATGTCCATTTTTTTCAGTATCATTTATTGCAAAGACTGTCCTTTCTCCAATGCATATTTTAACTACTTAACTGAAATTCAGTTGGATAAAGGCTCTCTATTAGTTACTTTGGTCTAGATATCTATTTTCAGATGATGCAATAATGTTTTGATTATTACAGCTTTGAAGTTTTTAGAATCGCCCAGCCCAATTAACATGTCCTTCATTCTTTTAAGCTCAAATTTCTTTTGGTATCTGCTTCTTTACTTCTATATTCTGACACTTTGCATTTACTTGTGAGTTTTATTGTAAGAGTTTGAAGTAAATTTTATTGAGCTTAATTTAATTGGGACCATTGACTTTCATGTATTTGACTCATCTTGCTTGAAAAGACTGCTGCTACTATTTTACTATTCTCATGTTCTTCAAAAATTTCAATAATCTGTACATTTCTGGCATTAAATAAGTTCCCAATTTTGCTATGTGTTTCTTTCATTCCTCTTGAATGTTTTTTCTCCCCCACCTAAAGTTTTCAAAGAGTTTTTTTTAGCTCACTTGTTCTTCTTTCTGTTTGATCTATATTGCTATTGGTGCCTTCTCCTGCATTTTTAAATAGTATGGACTATATTTTTCAGCTCAAGAATTTCTATTTAATCTTTAAACATTGCTCTCACCTCTGTTACATTTCTCTGTTGGAATATAGAAACACTTCTTTTTGTTAAACTCACTGAATTTCCTTAAAATAGCTACTTCTAGTATTCCATACTGCCTGGTCAGTTTCTGGCATTAAAAAAGATAGACCTAAATCCCTTGGGGGAGAGAGGGAGAGAGCTGGACTCTCAGAAGTGCAGATACTCCTGAGAACCCAGAGAAGACAAATATATTCTGTACACAATCCTGACACAAGAGGAAATCACCTAGTGCCATATGTGCCCCATGAGCCCAGGGACCTAGGAGCAGTCAGGAGTAGGACTCTTCAGGTTTCTGCCTGCACTGAGAGCTGAAAGCCAGTCACCAGGATCACCTACACGCATGCAGGCAGAGGTAAGACCAACTTTTCTGTTCCAACCAACCCACCTGGTGGCTTCAGGATACACAAAGGCAGAAGTCCTCTGGAACAGGACACTTCCAGTTTCTGGCTATGCCTGGAACTGAACTGTGACACAGCTCCCTGTACACAATCCCATGGGGGACAGAGATGAACTCACAGAAGTGCTGACCATCCTAAGACATAAGGGGAGACTTCCACTTCTGCTCACATTCCTGGCTCAAGAGCAATCTGCATACTGGCCTCTGGATACAGGAATGTAGGAGCCATCAGTGGCAGGAAAGTGCTGGTTTCTTCCTGAGCCTAGAACTGAACTGGCCCATTTAACTCCTAAATAAATAGAAGCAGTTATTAAAAGTCTCCAAAACAAACAAACAAACAAAAGACCAGGACTATTTAGATTTAGTACAAATTTCTAATAGTCCTTCACAGAAGACCTCATACCAACACTGTCCAAATTATTCCACAAAATAAAAAGAGATGGAGCACTACTCAATTACTTCTAGGAAGCCACAATTATGCTTTTACATAAACAACATAACCCCCCCCCAAAAAAGAAAGAGAACTTCACACCAATTTCTCTTGGGAATATCGATGCAAAAATACAATACAAAAAAATGAAATCCAGGAACACATCAAAACGCTCATGCAACATGATCAAGTAAGCTTCATCCCAGGGATGCAGGGATGTTTCAATACAGAAATCCATCAACATAATCCACTATATAAGCAAACTCAAAGAAAGAAAATTTATTATCATCCCATTAGATGCTAAGAAACATTGGACAAAATTCAACACCCCTCCATGCAAAAAGTCCTGGAAAGACCAGGAATTAAAGACCCCTAGCTATATATAGTAAAATCAATATACAGCAAACCGGTAGCTAACATTAAACTAAATGGAGAGAAATTTGAAGCAATTCCACTAAAATCAGGGACTAGAAAAGGCTGCCTACTCTCTTCCTACTTATTCAATATAATACTCAAATTCTCAGCCAGAGTAATCAGACACTGAAAGGACATCAAAGGGATACAAATTGGAAAGGAAAAAAGTCAAAATATCACTATTTGCAGATGATATGGTTATATACTTAAGTGACCCAAAACGTTCCACCAGAGAACTACTAAGCCTGATAAACAACTTCAACAAAATGGTTGGGTATAAAATTAGATCAAACAAACCAGTATCTTTTCTCTACTCAAAGGATAAACAGGCAGAGAAAGAATCCAGTAAAATGACACCCTTCACAATAGTCCCACAAAATATAAAATACTTCGGTGTGAATCTCAACAAGCAAGTGAAAGACCTGTATGACAATAACTTCAAGTTCTGAATAAAGAATTTGAAGAACATCTCAGAAGTTGGAAAGAACTTCCATGCTAATGGATTAGCAGGATTACTATAGTAAAAAAGGCTATTTTACCTAAAGGAATCTACAGAATCAATGCTATCCCCATAAAAATTCCACCTCAATTCTTCATGGAGTTAAAAGAGCAATTTTCCAATCCATTTGAAATAACAAAAACCCAGGATAGAGAAAACAATCCTCAACAATATAAGAACTTCTGAAGGAATCACCATCCCTGACCTCAGGCAGTATTACAGAATAATAATGATAAAAACTGTATGGTATTGGTACAGAGACAGGCAAGTAGATCAGTGGAATAGAACTGAAGACCCAGAAATGAAACCACACACCCATGTTCACTTGATCTTTTGACAAAGGAGCTAAAACCATCCAATGGAAAAAAAGATAGCATTTCAACAAATTGTTCTGGTTCAACTGGAGGTCAGCATGCAGATGAATGCAAACCAATCCATTCTTATTTCCCTGTACAAAATGGACCAAGAACATCCACATCAAACCATATACACTAAAACAAATAGAAGAAAAAGTGGGGAAGAGTCTTGATCACACGGGTACTCGTGAAAATTTCCTGAACAAAACACCAATGGCTTATGCTCTAAGATCAAGAATTGACAACTGGGACCTCATAAAACTGCAAAGCTTCTAAAAGGCAGAGGACACTGTCATTAAGACAAAACTGCACACAACAAATTGGGAAAAGATCTTTACCAATCCTAATTTCAATAGAGGGCCAATATTCAAAATATACAAAGAATTCAAGAAGTTAGACTCCAGAGAGCCAAATGAGCCTATTAAAAATGGGATACAGGGCTGAACAAAGAATTCTTTGCTGAGGAATATTGAGTGACTGAGAAGTACCTGAAGAAATGCTCAACATCCTTAGTCATCAGGGAAATGCAAATCAAAACAACCCTGAGATTCCACCTCACTCCAGTCAGAATGGCCAAGATGAAAAGTTTAGGTGATAAAAGATGCTGGTAAGAATGTGTAGAAGGAAGCATACTACTCCAATGTTGGTGGGATTACAACCACTCTGGTGATTCTTCAGAAAATTGGACATTCCACTACCTGAGGACCCAGCTATACCTCTCCTGGGCATATATCCAAAAGGTGCTCCAACATACAACAAAAACACATGCTCCACTATGTTCCTAGCAAACTTATTTTAAAAGGCTACTAGCTGGAGAGAACCTAGATGCCAATTAACAGAGGAATGGATACAGAAAATGTGGTTCATCTTCACAATGGTTTACTACTCAGCTATCAAAACAATGAATTGATGAAATTCACAAGCAAATAGATTGAACTAGAAAATATCATCCTGAATGAGGTAACACAATCACAGAAAAACACAGATGGTTTACACTCACTGATAGTGGATATTAGCCCGAAATCTTTAATTACTCAAAATATGATTCATAGACCACAGGAAGCTCAAGAAGAAGGGTAAACAAAATGAGGATGCTTCACTCCTTCTTCAAAGGGGGAACAAAAATATTCATAGGAGGGGATATGGAGGCAAAGTTTGGAGCAAAGACTGAAAGAACAAACATTCAGAACCTGCCCCAAACATGGCATGCATGCATATATATATATGCACATACAGTCACCAAAACTAGAGAAGATGGATGAAGCTAAGAAGTGCATGATGACAGGAATGGGATATAGATGTCTCCTGAGAGGCACAGCCAGACCATGTCAAACACAGAGGCGAATGTTAGCAGCAAACCATTGGACTGAGAATGAGATCTATTGGAGGAATTAGAGAAGGATCAAAAGAGCTGAAGAGGCTTGCCACCCCAAAAGAACAACAATGCCAACCAACCAGAACTCCCAGGTACACAGCCACTACCAAAAACTATACATGGAATGACCCATGGCTCCAGCTGCATATGTAGCAGAGGATGACATTGTTGGGCAGCAATGGTAGGAGAAGCCCTTGGTCCTGCCAAGGTTGGACCCCAGTGTAAGGGGATGTGGGCGGGTGGAAAGAGGGAGTGGATGGGGAGGGGAACTACCTTAGAGAAGAATGGGAGGGGAATGGAATACGGGGCTTATGTCTGGGAAACCAGGAAAGGGAATAACATTTGAAATGTAAGTAAAATAATACCCAATAAAAGGAAAAAATAGGTAACATATCTTCCCTGAAGCATCTTATTGCCCTGTTGGCATCAATAGGCATTCTGGGAATAAAAATGATTTACATTGTTTTGTCTCTGTACCACTCTTTTAGGTAGCCTGTTTAAAACATATTTTTAAGCTATATATGTAATTAACTACTTTGAAAAAAATCTTTGAAGTAATTTCTTTAGATTTTACACATACAGCTTGAAAACCCTTTGTTCTACAGGTATTTTTATTTTTAGAAATGCTTATTAATCCTATTAAGCCTTCATGGATGCACCTGTATTCCTAGAGTCTTTGGTAGCCAGAACAGAATAGGATTCAGTGGAGTTAGAGTGACAGTCATTTATGAAGTACTGTGTGGGTTGGGGAATTGAATCTGGGTCCCCAACATATAAAGAAGAAGTTCTTAAACAGTAATCCATCTCACCTGCCCTAACTGATACATTTTTTTCCTGCTCACCCGACTTCCAGTATTTCATCCAGACATGGCACACTAATCCATATTTACCCTTGGACTTCTCTTGGCAATTCCAGTACTGTAGGACAAAGCAAACTCAAGGTAGTTCCCAATACTCTATTGATGTGTTTTTAAGAAACAGAAGAGTGTTTGAAGAGAATAGCACATCCCTAATACATTTCCTGGGTCCAAGATTCACCCAGATATCTCATCTGCAGTTACTTGCCTATGGTTAAGAACTCAAGGATTATGCTTGTCTCTGAACAGATTCAGTGTGGTTGGACCTGTGACAGGCTCAAATATGACATCTATGACCAGTTAAGCAGCAAAACTGAATCAAATCTTGAGTCTTTAACACCAAAGCAGTACAATTGAGAACTTTTTTCATTTAAATTGTTCTATTTTATTTTACATATGTTGATGTTTTATGTACATACATGTCTGTGCCTTATATGTGTAGGATGCCAAAAATGAACCTTAAGAGATTCTGATCTCCTGGAACTGGATTTAGAGATAGTTGTGAGAAACTATGATGTGTAGGTGATGAGAACTGAATCCTGGTCCTCTGGAATAGCAGCAAATAGACTTAACCATTGAGCTGTCTCTCCACATCTAAGAGCCTTCATTCATATGGACTACTTATGGGTTTGGTGTCATCATGTCCACAAATTAGTATAACTAGCCACAAGAGATAACTACAATAGAAGTCTAATACACTCTTCATTGTTTCTTTTCCTTTCACTTGGACAAAAGCCATCTCAAAGCTGTTCCATAGGATTTTTTTCTTTGTAAGGACTTAGTGATAATGTTATTGGAGAGTTTGGAGAGTGTCACTTTCATGTACCACATGTTATCCGGGAAAATGGGTTCTCTTCTTCATGCCCTAAATCTCATTAATAGAAAATTAAAAAAATAAACTTAGTAGGGATCTCAAGGACAATTACATTAGAATTACCAAAAAAAAAAAAAAAAACTAGAATAAGCAAGCTGGAAACCTTGGCATCTGTACAGAGAACAAAGAGGAAAAAGACTTGCCACGGACATGTACTTGCAGAACAAGGGAAGTAAGCACTATTTGAGACAAAGAGGCACAAATGCCAAAGAGTCAGGGAAAGCAAGCTTAGGATAAGAGATTAAAAGAAGAAAAGAAAACATTTTGCTTACTCAGAGCAGCAGGCAGGATTAGATCCATGACTAAGCCTCTATATGAAACTGTACAGAAGGCTCCACCTAAGAGGTCTGGCCTTTATACAGGTCCTACATACAGGGATTGAGAGCTTACTTGATTGAATCTTAACTGAGATCTTAGACAATGCTTTATGCTGTATATTTTTGTCCCATTTGTTTGTCATCCTATCAAACAAGGTTAGAAATGTCCATGATTGGATTTTGATGGGGCAAGTAAAATCCTGGGACTTCAAATTGATGATCCAGATTTAATTCTGTGTCCCCACACTTAGAAGGAAGTTATCTCCTTCATATCTGTCAGCTTTGAGTTGGGGAAGATGAGAAATAAACACCTCTTTCATCACTGCCTTGTTCTATGCATCTTTTCATTTTGTTGTAATAAGTAAAAACAGTATGGCCTCACTACTGATTTTTGATGAGCACAAAGTAAAGGAAAAGTCAGAGACTGTAGGGATCCATCCCATCTGCAGACACTAAATCAAGACCCTATTACCGATTCAAAAAAGTGCTTACTGACAGAAACCTGGCATAGATGTCTCCTTAGAGTTTCTGCCAGAGCCAGACCAATACATATGTAGATGTATAGAACCAAATATTGGACTGAGTGTGAGGACCCCAGTGGAGAAATTAGGGCAAGGACTGTAGAAGCTGAAGGGGTTTGCAACTGTATAAGAAGAACAACAATATCAAACAACCAGAGCCCCCAAAACTCCCAGGTAATAAACCAACAACCAAAGAGTATACAGGGGGTACCCATGGCTCCAGCTGTAAATGTAGCAGAGGATTGAACTGTCTGCCATCAATTAGAGGAGAGGCTTTTGGTCCAGTGGAGGCTTGATGACCCAGGATAGAAGAATGCTAGGGTGTTGAGGCAAGAGTTGATAGGTGGCTGGGGAAGCAGCCTCATAGAAGAAGGGGAGGGGGAGGGAATAGTAGGGTAAACTGGGAAGGAGGATAACATTTAAAATAAACATAAATAAAATAACCCCGTGTCAAAATTATATTCTGCATGACAGTGCATGTTCAAATTCCTTTATAATATACTATGAGCTGGATATTGTGGAGCTTCATTTAATACTAATATATTAGAGGCAAATACAAGAAAGCAGCCTAAGCTCTATACCACTGACCAGTCCACTCTTCGCAACAAAATGGAATTTTGTATTTAAAAATAAACAAACAAAAGGGGACAACATTTGACATTTAAATAAATAAAATAACAACCATCTTTTAAGCTGGTTTTACGTAAGTCATTTTTCTTCGGTATTATATTTTTATATTCCTTGGGTATAAAGTATACTAAGATTGTACCATTGTATCTGAATATATATATATATATATATATATATACATACATACATATACATATATACTTTTAAACAGAATTATTTTTAAATATGTGTATTTGCGTATGTGGCTGTTTATGCATGTGGGCATCTGAGTTCATGTGTGCAAAGAGACAAGAAGCATCCTGTTATAGGTATTTGTGAACTGCTACATGTAGCTGTAGGAAACTAATCTCAGTTCCTTTGCAAGAGCAGGGTCAGTTCTCTATTTCTTGCATAATGGCTTTGGATATGTTTACACAAAATGATGCTTATTCCTTTGCCAACATTTGGAAACATTAGACTGTACTTATCTAGAACTGAAATATTAGAAAATTTGGCTGGAATTTCAAATGTAATGCTTGGTACTCTTCATAAAGTTTTCAGATTTTTTTTTGATTGGTGGAGTCATTCATGTTTTATTTATTTTACTTTTCCAAATAATACTTTCCTTAAATTTGAAATCTCAAATGCATTCATCTTGTACTTGCTTTCATTATAAAAATTTTCAAATATCCCATAGTGCACAATATATTTAACAGTGAGAATCAGCAATCATCATGATATAGTCTACCTGTTTCCATCTAAATAGTCTCTACCAATGGAATAATGTGAAATAAATCCTATGTTTATGCTATTATATATTTTAATTGTCTATTTAAAAAAGATAGATGCACAAAAATTTGTACATCTACTACCACAAAATTTTAACACATTAGTTTAATGAAATGGCAAGTTACCTTTCTCATTTTCCTAACTGACATACACAGTTTCAAATGTCATTTTCCTTGAATCTGGGCTCAACTGGCTTTTTATGTACATTGAGGAAGAGGCCTCTTCCCTGCAACATTCCTAGTATGCATTATTTCTTTTTCCTTGTAAGTACTATTGTATTGCAGAACAAAACTATATCTTATGTTTCCATAGCTTCACATGATCTAAATTTTGTTTAAATCTTTTTTACCTCCCTCTCTTCTGTACCTATCCCCTTCCTCCCATTCCTCCCCCACTCCTACTTCCCTTTTTTCCCTCACCTTCTTTTTTCCTCTTCTAATTTTGTTGCTCCTTTCATCTTGATCATGATTTTAAAGAGTATTTCATAGGTGATTCTTTCAATTCATACCATTTCCACTAAAGAAAAATAATTTCTTCGTTCCTAATGAGAAAAAAAACATAATGTCTAAGTTACTTAGAGATAGTGTTAGCAATTTTGAATGTGAGCACATTTATCCATTATTTAATTAGGAGTTATACAAAGGTAAATTTTCTAATTTTAAATTTCCCTCTGAATATATCTGATCTAATATATCATCATATACAAATAATTTTTCTATAATGATATTTATTTTGTTTGCTTATAATCATTAAGTTTAATCAGTTTCCTTATTTTGTAAAAAAAGTACTCATCAAATTTGTATATTATTTATAAATCATTATTTACTCTTTAAAATAATTGATAACATGTATGAAATAAAATATTGTACAAGTCTTAATGTAACACTTTTTCATAGAAAAAAGACAGCATTTTCAACAGCGGATGCTGGTTCAACTGGAGGTCAACATGTAGAAGAATGCAAATTGACCCATTCTTATCTCCTTGTACAAGGTTCAAGTCCAAGTGTATCAAGTTCTTCCATATGAAACAAGATTCACTGAAACAAAAAAGAGAAAGTGGGGAAGACACTTGAACACATGGAAACAGGGGAAATTTTCCTGAAAAGAATACCAATTGCTTA
The DNA here is from genome assembly GCF_021556685.1 of Rattus norvegicus. NCBI lineage: Eukaryota > Metazoa > Chordata > Mammalia > Rodentia > Muridae > Rattus > Rattus norvegicus. The sequence continues at coordinate 62,294,149 of NC_141554.1, forward strand.
TGTCTTAAGATCTACAATTGACCAATGGGACCTCATAAAACTGCAAAGATGCTATAAGGCAAAAGACACTGTCAATAGGAAAAAATGACAACAAACAAATTGGAAAAAAATCTTTACTGATCCTACATCCAATGGAGGAATAATATCCAATATATACAAAGAACTCAAGAAATTAGACTCCAGAAAACCAAAAAACCCTATTAAAAATAAAGTTCAGAGCTAAACAAAGAATTGTCAACTGAGGAATATAGAATGGCTAAAAAGCACCTACAGACATGTTCATTATCTTTAGACATTAGGGAAATGAAAATAAAAACAACCCTGAAATTCTATCTCACGCCAGTCTGAATGACTAACATCAAAAATATAGGTGACAGAAGATGCTGTCAAGGATATGGAGGAAGAAAACACACCCCCATTTTTGGTGGGGATGCAAGCTGGTACAACCAGTCTTGAAATCAGTCTAGTGGTTCCTTAGAAAAGTGAACACAGTACTACCTGAGGACCCAGCTATACCACTCCTAAGCATATGTCCAAAAGATACACCAACATATAACATGCTGTTCAATGTCCAAAACACCTATTTTATAATACCCAGAAGCTGGAAAGAACCCAGATGTCCTTCAACAGATGAATGGATACAAAAAAATGTACATTTAAATAATGGAGTACTACTCAGCTATTAAAAACAATGACTTCATGAAATTCTTAGACAAATGGATGGAACTAGAAAATATCATCCTGAGTGAGGTAACCCAGTCATAAAAAACACATATTATGCACTCACTGATAAGTGGAAATTAGCCCCAAAGCTAGGATTTTCCAAGATACAATTCACAGACCATTTGTAGCTCAAGAAGAAGGAATGAAGTCCAAAATGTAGATTCTTCAGTCCTTCTTAGAAGGGGAAACAAAAATACTCAGGGAGGTAGAGTGTTAGAGGGCCTTGGGGGGAAGAGAAGAGGGGGATGGGTTAAAAAAAGGGTGGCAAGATCAGATATGGGAGGAGATGGGGATGATATACAGAGTGTTAGGAATTTGAACAAAAGTGTGTAGCATGGAGGATGGGAAACTGGATATTGACAACAGCATGTCCTAGATGATAGGAAAGCAAGAACCTAAACCCCAACAGTGATAAGACTAGCTAAAATGCCCAACAACGGTGAAGGAAAACCTCTAGAGACCATATCCAGAGTTTACATAAGACCACCAGTTGGGGGATGGGTCATATCTTCATCTCCAAATTTTTAACCCAGGTCTCCTGTTTAAAGGAAATACAGGGACAAAGTGTAGAACAGAGGCTGAAGGAAAGGCCATCTGGAGACTACTTCACCTAGGGATACTTCCCATATACAACAAAGCCCAGACACTATGGAGGATGTCAAGAAGTGTTTGCTTACAGAAGCCTGATATAGATGTGTCCTGAGAGACTCTGCCAGAGCCTGGCAAATACAGAGGCAGAGGTTCAAGGCCATCCATTAGACTAAGCAGGGGGCCGCCAATGGAGGAATTAGAAAAAGGACTGAAGGAGTTAAAGGGCTTTGCAACCCCATTGGAAGAACAACAATATCAACCAATCAGACCACACCAGAGTTCCCAGTGACTAAACCACCAAGTGTAGAGTACACATGGAGAGACCCACATACATAACAAAGGATGGCATTGTCTGGCATCTATAGAAGGAGAGGGCCTTGGTCAAGTGAAGGCTTGATTATGCAGTGTGGGAGGAATGCCAGGAAGGTAAGGTGGGAGTAGATGGGTGTGAGAGGGATCACTCTCATAGAATCAGGGGAAGGGGGTATAGGATTCAGATTCCAGAGGGGAAACCAGGAAAGGGGATAACACTTGATATGTAAATACATAAAACAACCAATAAAAATAATGGGTTTTTATTAGCCAAAATTGATATTAATATTTGCTTGTGTTTGAACCTTTTTTTTAAAAAAATTGTTTTTGAGATAGCATCCTACCATGTAACCCAGAATGGCTTTAATTTATCATGGTGTTATTTCTGTATTAATTATCCCTATTTTTCCTATTGACTATATCTTGTATCCTTCTGAGTACTACTTGAACAGTTTTTCCAGTGTGATGGTTTGAATAAGAATGCCCTCATAGGCTCATATATTCAAATACTTGTCATTAGTGAGTGGTACTACTTGACAGGGATTATGAGGTGTGGCTATATTATACACAGTATGTCAGTAGGCATGGGCTTTGGGGTTGCAAATGCTAGGCCCAGTGTCTTTTTCTTCATGCTGCTTTTGGATATCACTGTATAACTCTCAGCTACCATTTCTGCTTATATGTTGCCATGCTCCCTGCCATGAACAAAACCTCTGAAATTGTAAGCAAGCACCCAATTAACTACTTTGTTTTATAAGACTTGTTATGGACATGGTCACTCTTTACAGCAACAGAACACTGGCTAAGACATTCAGGTAACATTGTAAGATTTTACCTAACATTGTAGCATTTGAAAATTTGCAAGTCAAGTATATCAGTATATTATGCTTTTGTAGTTTTATATGTGTGTGAAAATATCAGTGAGTAAAAAATAATTTTGAGAAGCATGTAGCTGAAAGAAAGGAATATAAAATTACATAGAACAGAATGTGTGGTTTCAGAAGTACTAAAAAACTCATGGGTATGATGTATATACAGTTGGACATTTAAATTCTATATTAGTACTTTTGAGTAATAATGGCAGATCAATTTAGTCAAAATTGTACTTTAAGAACAGTTAATATGCTCCAAATTTATATTAGTTGTTTTTAATTGGTAATATTATTACCAAATCGTTTGCTTTGTAGATATCAAGTATTTAAGGAGTGTTCTGCATTTGACCTACCTTGTATATGTATTCTTTAACCATTTTTCAATCTTGAGATATTTTGCCTTATTCATTTATTTCTAACTGATTTCTAATGTGTTTGGTCACAACGAACCACATTCACAACTCACAATACTTTCATTTTGCTTTGCAGAAAATGACAAAGACATTAGTGCTCTTAAATTAAGGTTAAATTTATTCTAGATGAGTTTTTTTTTATTTCAGCAATACTCATTTTCTTTTTTTCCCTTTATTACTTAATCATGTCATCTGTTTATATCACAAATGATATCCCCTGTCTGGGTTACTCCTCCACAATGCCCCCATCCCATCTGCCTGCTCCCCTCTCCTATTTGCCTCTATGAAGGTGCTCCCATACCCACCAACCCACTCCTGCCACAATGCTAGAGTATCCCCTTACACTGGGGCATCAAATCTCCACAAGACCAAAAACCTCCCCTCCCATTGATATCAGACAAGGTCATCCTCTGCTAAATATGTATCTGGAGCCATTGAACCCTCATTATACACTCCTTGATTGGTGGTCTAGACCACAGGAGCACTGGGTGGTCTAGCCTACCAATATTTTTCTCCCTATGTAGTTGCAACACCCCTTTGATCCTCCAGTACTTCTGCCAACTTCCCAACCAGGGTCACTGAGCTCAGTGTAGTGATTGGCTGTGAGCACCCATATCTGTATTGATTAAGTGATGGCAGAATCTCCCAGGGAACAGCCAAATCAGGTTCCTCTCAGCAAGTGCCTCTTGGCAACAGCAACAGTGTTAGGGGTTGGTATCTGCAGATAGGATGGATCCGCAGGTGGAGTAGTCCCTGGACAGTTCTTCCACCAGTCTCGACTCCATTTTTTTGTCCTTGTCTTTCCTTTCTACAGGAATACCTAGACACCAGGAAAGCAAGAGTCTTACCGGAATCAACAGGGATGATTTTAACTAAAATGCACAAGGAGGGGGAAATATAACCTGTAGAGACCAATTCCAATATATAGGCACAGCCCCAAGTCACAGGATGGGGCCACCAACCCATCTTAAAGATTTTAACTTAAAGATGGCTAAATTTTTAATCAACATTTGCTATAAAATATACATGCTTCCAGGTAGTGGTGGTGCATGCCTTTAATTTCAGCACTTGGGAGACTGAGGTAGGAGAACCTTTATGTTCAATGCCAGTCTGGTCTAAAGATTGAATCCCAGATGGCCATGGCTATTCTGCAAAACTGTACCTTGACAAACCAAATAATAATAATAATAATAATAATAATAATAATAATAATAATAACAATAATAACAATAACAATAATCACCATGACCATCAACATTCTGGTAGTTTAACTGTGTAAGCATTGGTAATAAACATAAGTACCATAATAGATATTCATTAATATATAATTATCACAAAAGAATAATAAATACTCATTATGTAATTTCAAGTAAAAAGAGAGTAAAAAACAAATTCATGACAAAATATGCATGTTATATGAAATAAAATAATTAAACACAGCAATTATAGACATGTCTCAAAGGAAAGGGCAAGATAATATATGTAAGAAAATAGTATATAGTCTGGATTTTTGTAAAAGGATTTGTTTTATTATTGCTCAACGCATAAGTAAATCATTGGCTATACTCAGAATTGACTATTCAATGAGATTAAGATTGTGGTTTCAACATGCATTATTGTGTTTAATCTCAGGTTGGTTGCAATTTTAATAGCCATCTACTGACCATTTTATAATATGTACAATGAATTTTGATTATATGTACTTCAAATTCATCGTCTCCAAATCTTCCAAGAGATCCACACCAAGCCCCCTTTGCAATATTATGCCTCCCTTTATGTATAATTCACTGAGTTTAGTTTAGTGATTCTCATCTGATCAGGGATGACCAAACAGAGGACTGGTACATATGTAAAGAAATCTGAACAATCCTGAGACCTGAAGGGAGACCTCCACTTCTGCCCACTTCTGCTCACATTCCTGTTCCAAGAGGAACCTGCATAGTGGCCTCTGGATACAAGGAGGTAGGAGCAGTCAGCAGCAGGAACATATTGTTTTGCCTATAACCACAAGTGAACTGAATTGGTTCCACAGCTTCCTGAACCCAAATATCATGCGGGAGAGAGCTGAACTCCCAGGAGAGGAGACAATCATTAGAACTCAGAACAGATGAAATTCTGACCATATTCTTTTTTTTTTTAACACATAAGATTATTTTATTTCTTTTTTTCGATATTTGTTAAATTGGGTATTTCTTATTTATATTTCAAATGTTATTCCCTTTCCCGGTTTCCGTGCCAACATCCCCCAACCCCTCCCGCTCCCACTCTATAGGGGTGTTCCCATCCCCATCCTCCCCCCATTACTGCACTCCGCCCAAGAATCCCGTTCACTGGGGGTCCAGTCTTGGCAGGACCAAGGGCTTCCCCTTCCACTGGTGCCCTTAATAGATTATTTACTGCTTCCTATGTATTTGGAACCCAGGGTCAGTCCATGGATAGTCTTTGGGTAGTGGCTTAGTCCCTGGAAGCTCTGGTTGGTTGGCATTGTTCATACGGGGTCTCAAGCCCCTTAAGCTCTTTCAGTTCTTTCTCTGATTCCTTCAACAGGGGTCCAGTTCTCAGTTCAGTGGTTTGCTGCTGGCATTCGCCTATATATTTGCCTTATTCTGGCTGTGTCTCTCAGGAGAGATCTATATCCGGTGCCTGTCAGCCTGCACTTCTCTACTTCATCTATCTTATCTAGTTTGGTGGCTGTATATGTATGGGCCACATGTGGGGCAGGCTCTGAATGGCCGTTTCTTCAGTCTCTGTTCTAAATATTGCCTCTCTATCCTCTCCCAAGGGTATTCTTGTTCCCCTTTTAAAGAAGGAATGAAGCATTCACATTTTCATCATCCTTCTTGAGTCTCATGTGTTCTGTACATCTAGGGTAATTTGAGCATTTGGGCTAATATCCACTTATCAATGAGTGCATACCATGTGTGTTTTTCTGTGATTGGGTTACCTTACTCAGGATGATATTTTCCAGTTCCATCCATTTGCCTATGAATTTCATAAAGGCATTGTTTTTGATAGCTGAGTAATATTCCATTGTTTAAATGTTTCATATTTTCTGTATCCATTCCCCTGTTGAAGGGCATCTGGGTCCTTTCCAGTTTCTCGCTATTATAAATACAGCTACTATGAACGTAGTGGATTATATATCTTTGTTATATGTTGGAGCATCTTTTGGCTATATGCCCAAGAGAGGTATAGCTGGGTCCTCAGGTAGTACAATATCCAATTTTCTGAGGAACCTCCAGACTGATTTCCAGAATGGTTGTACCAGTCTGCAATCCCACCAACAATGGAGGAGTATACCTCTTTCTCCACACCCTCACGAGCATCTGCTGGTAACGGAGTTTTTGATCTTAGCCATTCTGACTGGTGTGAGGTGGAATCTCAGGGTTGACTTGATTTGCATTTCACTTATGACTAAAGATGTTGAACATTTCTTTAGGTGCTTCTCAGCCATTCGGCATTCCTCAGCTGTGAATTCTTTGTTTAGGTCTGAAGCCCATTTTTTAAATATGGTTATTTGTCTCCCTGCAGTCTAACTTCTTGAGTTCCTTGTATATTTTGGATATAAGCCCTCTATCTGTTGTAGGACTTAAACTTTGTACAGGGTGATAAGAATTGATCGATCTGCATTCTTCTACATGCTGACCTCCAGTTGAACCAGCACCATTTGCTGAAAATGCTATCTCTTTTCCATTGGATGGTTTTGGCTCCTTTGTCAAAAATCAAGTGACCATAGGTGTGTGGGTTCATTTCTGGGTCTTCAATTCTATTCCACTGGTCTATCTGCCTGTCAGGAGGACCAGCAGATGGGGATGGGAATTCCAGAAAATCAGAAGAAACTTGTCATGTTGAATACTCAAAAGGCAGGACATGGGAAATTTAAAGGCTACAACAATTGCCCTGTGGCCCCACCCCCACCAGAGCCTGTAGCCCCTTCACCAGTGCCACATCACTGTGCCCACCAGCATCCTGCTGCAGCAGGTCTTTGCCTTGACTGAGCACAAGAAGAAGCCATCGCTATTCTGTCATACCTTCCACAAACATACTCCATTTCGGAAATGAGCCTGCTGCCCAGTGTGTACCTGTGAGGTACTGTGGGGAGAAAGACTAGTTCTGTCTCTTCAGAGTGATGTCCAGGGATGGCTGCTTGCTCAGTGCTGAACATTTCATTTGCGCATCAATAAAGGGGAAAAGAAGTTGGATTCACCTTTGACCTTGAAAAGCCCCAGCACCCTTGTGGAAGGAAGGAGGTCATGAAGCAGAGCTGTCTTAAGGAGGGCCATACAAGCTGACAGCCACAGAAAGTAACCTTTCTCTGTTGACATTGTGTTACTTGATGAAAATACCTTTTTACTGGATCTAAGGGAGACTGGTTCTGCATTTTAATTCACATAGTAGCTGGTTGGGAGGGGTCCTGCTGTGCAGCTTCTGTGTTCCTTTGGACAAGTGTGTTCTTGTGTGCTGTTACTGCAAGGTTCTCACCTCTCATCAGCTTTCACTTGCAAACAAACAAGTCTGCAGTGTCAGACATATTGGTCTGTCAACACACCTCCATATCTATGCCTGAAACAAGTGACATCACAGCAAATAACCTTGATCCTGAACCTAGGATTAGCCTCAACCCTGCTTTGTACCCTGCTCAACCCTGCTACGCACCCTGACATGGTCACTTACAGGCAACACTGCTGTGGACTTTAGTCAGTGGCCCCAAAGCTGTGTCTGTGTTCTACAAAGTACTTCAAGTGCACAGATCATGTGCCGTGTATGTGTGTGTGTGTGTGTGTGTGTGTGTGTGTGTGTGTGTGTGTGTGTGTGTGTGAGAGAGAGAGAGAGAGAGAGAGAGAGAGAGAGAGAGAGAGAGAGCTCAACTTCAGTTGAATTTATGTGACTGACAGGTTTGATTGGATGGTTTGTTTGGTTGTTTTTTGTTTATTTGTTTGTTTTCTAATAGAATGTAATGATATATTTTAGAAAACATACTTAGTATACCTTTCTTTGCTCCAGTGCGTATGTGTAGCAATGCCCACTGTTCTGTTGTTAATATGAAAATTGCTTTAAAGAAGTGAATAGCCATTTGTCCTGTTCGTTTTCATTCCTTTTGAGTCAGAGCCTCACTGCAGGCTCCATTTGCTGGTACAGCTGATGGCAGTGAAGAAGTAATACAATATATTTGTGACCAGTCCTAGTATATTTCCCAGCTGCCCTAACTTCCCGTTCCCTCGTTCCTCCACGGAGCTCCTAACAATCCCAGACATCAGGACATGTTTATATCGAGTCACATTCAAGACCTAGGCTGGCCCTGGGTGATTTTATACAGCATGAGAAGTAACTGATCAAAGGTCTGTCCCAGGAGACTCTTACTTGGGATTTCTGGGTGATTTTGAAAACTAATGTGTTTTTAAAAGATATAATAGCCTTTTACTTTGTAAAAATATGTATGGCATTTTATTACCAAATACAGAAAATGGAGGACCTTCAGTAGTTTTAATTTTTAGTTCACCAAACTTCCTTCTTGCTTTAAGGCATGTGCTCTACTTTGGAAGGAAATAGAGAGAAACATCTAAGAACCTTCTGCCTGAATGGTGTCTGCCGCTCACAAACAACATTCCCTCCCTCTCCTTCAATGGGTCAAACATTATTGGTGATTTAAATTTTTAATGAATTTCCTTTGTTCTATTTTTAGGATTCCAGAATTTGCTGGCTCTGTTAACATGATGGAGAAGACCTACCTGGTTTAGATTGTACCTATAATGTGTAGGTGCCATGTGGTAGGTGAAAAGCAATCATGACATTTGAAAGTTTAGAGAAAGAAAGCATTCCAGGCTCTGTCCCCAAAAGGAAAAGAGAATGGCACACAGCTAATTGGGACTTTTATGAGCCTTTGCTTCTGCCCCCTACCTGCTGTCATCTGTTCTGATCTTCCTTGCTGCATGGTAGGTCAATCTCCTCAGGTGAGAACTGCCACCACTCTGGAATGCCATTTCTAACTACCAGGGCTTTTACTATCCAATCCATTGAAGACTGATTCCATATCCTATGTTGCTGTCATTAGATGCAAAGCAAAAAATGTATTTAATTTGAAACCCGGTTCAAAGCAAAGTCTTTAAGCACCAGTGCTCCACCATTATGGGCATGTGGGAATCTGTAACTGGGTTGCTGAGGTTTCTCAAGACAAGTCAGTCCTGCTTCCCAGCCAGTTTCCTGGAGCCAGGGCATGCCTTCTGCATTATGGCTTAATCATAAATAGGAAAAGCAGAAGTGTCCTCAGACCAGTGCCAAGAAGTATAAGTCAATGCCTTTCAGCAGCTGACAGACAGGATGTTAGGCACAGTGTGACCACAAATTGTTTCTTCCCAGGATCCAGGGAAAGGGGCATTTGAAAGATTGAGTACAAAATAAGTAAAAACTTCTAGCCAGTCTTCAAAATGGGAAAGAAACACCAGATTATACAGTGTATGTACCCTATTATTGCCTTTACTGTTCTAGGCATTGCCAATTATATTAAGAAAGTATTTTGAACTGCTTCTATAATTTAATAATAGGACCCTTTTTGAGAACATATTGGTAGCCACTGTGTGGGACTTGCTGATCATGGCTATGTTTTTGATGATAACTTATCCACACTGTGGTGCCATCATCAGTGTAAGTCAAGTACTGCTGCAGAGCAGGTGAGATACCTTTCACGCTGAAATAGGACCTGTGTGCTAAATGTACATTTTTGCTGAATTTTGGGTTTATTGTTTTGTTTTAAAAAATACTGATATTAGATTTCTTGTAAATGCTGTGAATCTCTATTTGTCATTTTGTATCTATATATTAAAATTAATTTGTCAAAAAAGAAAGAAAGAAATTAAATATTTTCCTCAAGTTCCTTTTGGTCATGATACTTTATTACATCAGTAGAAATCTAAATAGGACAAATAAAATCCCATCTTTTATCATTTGTTTATAAAATTAGACTTTTAAAAAATATATTTAATTGCCTCTGAAGGGACTCAATCAAACATGTAAATACCAGATTGATGTGTTTCATGAAAGTGGTTAGGTTTGGGAAATTCTTCTTTCCTCCTAATAGCTTATAACACAAATATTATTGATTCTGCAAGTTTCATTTAGTTTAAAACAGATACATAATTATTATAAAAGGCAATAAACTTTTCAATATCAGACTTCTTATATAACCATTTAGTTCAGTTTCAAGTAATCTATAGAAAATGAGACAATGAAATATAATAAAGTATAAATCCTCATCAGTGTTCTAGACAGCAGTCTTCTAGTTAAAAGAATATTATTGAAACATTAAATGTAAAATTAGATTTAAAGGTTTAAAGGTTTACATTTCCACATTCTAAGTACTAATATTCTCTTTTCCAAAGACCTGTGCAGTGCTCATGATTACTTTAGAATTCAAAGGAGCATACCTTTTCTTGTACTTTTGAACCCCATAATGACTTTAACAGATAAAATTTCTTGTTAAGGAAGATATGAGTGTGCTTTTGAAGCAAATAATTTTCAAATCAGCTCAAAGTACAGATTCATACCAAACTGCTAAAATTCTTCTGGTTATGATATCACTTATCATAATGTGTTGAAGCTATGTTTCAAAACCAAATATAGTAATGTTAAAACTGCCTGCAAATTCATCCCAAACATATCAGATCTGCCTCTAAAAATTCATGAGAATATAAATATAAAAACACTGAATGTGCTATGGTAACATGAATATTCCTTATGATTAATTTCATATCTTTTTACTAATTACTAAAGATGACACTAAGTATTACACTATATAATAAAATCATAAACTTACCATGAATGTAAGCTTTTATATTATAAAAATATGAATTTAAATTTCTTCCCAACATTGACATAAAAACAGGCACTGACTAGAGTTACATCAATCCTTCTCAAATGTCTCAAAAAATATGTGCACTGTTACAATAAAAACAGTTCACCAGCTGTTTATGTAAAAATTATTTGATGAAAAACAAGCATGGCCATATGGCGCTCTAGCTCTGCTGTGGGTGCATGAAGTATAATTTTGTAGGCTGTAGTACATAATGGTCATGCTAAGTAGGGTGTCAACTACTGTGAGCACATTACATTAATAGTTAATCTGTCCTTTTATCCTCTAAGTACTTACATTTCTTAACAGCTTGTAGTTTGGAAACAAGTTAACAACCTACTGATTAAGAATTAAAAATTGGAAAATGACAAAATATTTGATGTAATATGCACATACAAAATATCCTTTTGTTAATTAAAGATATATAAATAATGCAGTACCCCAACAATATGAATATGGTTGAGGATGTGGTTGTCATTTCTAATCAAATATTTTGAAAGTCTGAGTATATCAAAGGTAATCTCTCTGTGACATAGAAGACAAAACTAGAAGAGGTATTTCATGGGAGAAACAAATCAATGTAACCATTTATGTTACTAGAATATAAAAATTGTACATTATTCTTATTTGAATCCTGTTCCACATTTGTTGCTGTGTCTTGCATGTAGAATCCATATGTTAAATGTATGAAGAGAACAATTTAGAAACAATGAGCTAGAAATGCTACCAGTAGATACCTGTATCACTTATAATACAACAATGAATGAAGAATAGCTCTTATCCACTTCATCAACTTCATGGTTGAGTATTTATGAGTCTATGATATCCAAATATTTAACTGATAATACTTTTACTTTTTAGTTTCTTCTGTATCTAGAGGTAGATTTTACTGAAAAATAAAATTGAATGGCTTGCCTCTCATTCATCAACGCATTGTACTTATCTTAAAATATCTTTTATAATTTTTGAGATTGCATTAAATGCAATTACAATATACTTTTCTCCTCTTTCCTCCTTTCAAACCCTACAAGCATCCTTCCCTGATCTCCTTCAAATTCATGTTCTTTTAGTCATTGTTATTGCATCTCTCTATTTATTTTTATATTTGTACATTTATGTACTCCTAACTATAATTCGATCTGTCCATGTTACTTGTAGGTATGTTGTCAGGGCTAAAGGATTGTTAACACTGGATAACTTATTGGTTACTCTTTATTCCATAGGGAAGACTACATCTTCAGCTCCTAACTTTCCTCTATTGCTTATAGTTTTGTGTAGGATTGAGATTCCATGAACTTTTCTCTGTTCATTTTGCATATCCATTAGTACTCTCCTGAGACTTTATGATAAACAAGATAAGAAACAAACTAGAGAACAGGATAGTTAGATTTTGTAATCCAGTTATTTGCATTCCTGTGTTTTGGTCAATACATTGACAAAAATGTATTAATTGACACATAGCACCATTACTTATGACCTCCAAATGTCAATTGAGCTCCTTGGTGACACTAAGAACTGAAAAAGAGACCACGGTAGAGAGTTCCATGAGAAAAATGATTCAGACATGCCATCTATTACTAAAAGTGCATATTCTCTAGGGTTTTCATGGTTCATTTCATCCATGAATACCTAACTTAAACTTATGATCTATGTGATATTTTCCTCCATAAAAATTCTGAGAACTGCTGGCGGGAAGTTTGGGCCAAACCTCTGTGCTGCCCCCAACTGCACACAGAAGAACACGCAGTCTGTCCTGGCCTTCTTCAGGTTCCCACAGGACCCTGCCAGATGTCAGAAGTGGGTTGAGAATTGTAGGAGAGCAGACTTAGAGGATAAAACACCTGATCAACTAAATAAACATTATCAACTATGTGCCAAACACTTTGAGACCTCTATGATCTGTGGTACTAGTCCTTATCAGACAGTTCTTCGAGATAATGTAATACCCACAATATTTGATCTTACCAATCATTTGAACAATCTACATAGCAGACAAAGAAAATGGATAAAAGAATTGAGTGAAAATGAAATCAGGACTCTGAAAAAAATTAATAGCGTTAATGACTCAGCTTCTAAGGCCTTTTAAGAAGGTCTTGACCTGTTGAGGAAATGGCTTAACAAGAACAGGAAATGAACAGCAATGCTCAGAACCCCAGTGCAGAAGTGGAGAACCAGTAGAATGGAAATGTGTTGCCTTTAACCCTTGAAGAGAAAGAGAACAAAGAGTACCTGAAATCATTATTTGAGATTTTGATTCTCATGAAAAAGCAGAATATATCCTTGGATGGTCATGAGTGTGATTAGATACATGAGGGTCTCTTTGCTCCAGATAACTTACAGGCACTCCTGGAATGCCATATCAATTCTGGAGAAGAGGTCCTACGGAAGCACCTTGAGAACACGGCGGTCAACATATTATTCTGCTCTAAAACTCAGCAAAGGCAGATGCTGGAGATCTGTGAGAGCTGTATTCAGGAGGAGACACTCAGGGAAGTGAGAGCCTCACACTTCTTTTCCATTATCACAGACGACGACGTGGTAGACATTGCAGTAGATAAGCACCTCCCTGTGCTGATGAGGTTTGTCAGTGACGCTCATAACCTGAGAGAGGAATTTGTGGGATTTCTGCTATATGAAGCTGACGCAGAGATTTTGGCTGTGAAATTTCTCATATAATAACTGAGAAATGGGGATTGAATATGGAATTTTGTCATGGTTCGGCTTACATTTTGTCCAGTGGATTTTCTTCCAAAATCAAAGGTGTTGCACCCAGACTTTTAGAAAAATATCCTCAGGCTGCATACACCCTCTGTTCTTCCTGTGCCTTAAATACATGGTTGTCAAAGTCTGACCCAGTGATCGGTGTCCATGGCTTTAGGAATTGTTGGGGAAGTCTGTTCTTTTTTCCATCAATCACCACAGCTGCTTTTAGAACTTGATAATGCAATTTCTGTTCTTTTCCAGAATAGTGAAGAACAAGGTAAAGAACTGAAGGAAATTTGTCATTCTCAGTGGACAGGCAGGCATGATGCCTTTGAAATCTTAGTGGAGCTCCTACAAGCACTTATCATGTTTAGATGATATAAATAGAAACAAAAAATATTAGGTGGAATAACTATATAGATGGACTAGCATTTGTATTCTGTAGTGCAGTGACAGATTTTGATTTCATTGTTACCATTGTTGTTCTTTAAAATGTGTTATCTTTTACAAGAGCCTTTGGGAAGAATCTCCCGGGACAAACCTCTGATGTTTTCTTTGCAGCCAGCAGCTTGACTGCAGTACTGCATTCACTTAATGAGGTGATGTAAAATATTGAAGTTTATCATGATTTTTGGTTTGAGGAAGCCACAAATTTAGCAACCAGACTTGACATTCAAATGAAACTGCCAGGGAAGTTCCGGAGAGCACAGCAAAGTAGCCAGAGAGTTACTATAAAGATACTCTTCCTGTTCGAACAGTAGAGTACATTATTCAGGAACTTAAAGATATTTTCTCTGAACAGCACCTCAAAGCTCTAAAATGTCTATCTCTGGTACCTTCAGTGATAGGCCAGCTCAAATTTAACACATCAGAAGAGTGCCATGCTGACACGTACAGAAGTGGCCTACCCAATCCTGACACCCTCTCTCCTGAGCTTCATTGTTAGACAATCAAGTGTAAACACAGAAGAAAAGATATCAAGCTTCCATCCACCTTTTATGAAGTCCTCCATCTTCCTGATGTGGCTATGAAAATGGACGGAAGCATCTGAAAGCACACCTGCAGAATACTCTGACAGACCAGAGGTCAAGCAATTTGGCTTTGCTTAACGTAAATTTTGATATATAACGTGATTTATATTTAATTGTGGATATATATTAAACGCTATATAAAAATATCAGAGCCTCATACAAATAATTCAGAAACCATTGAAAATACCTAAAAGATTTTGAAAATGGCTGTCGTCTTATTTTGCTGTTTACAAGAAAAGCTGTAAGGTAGAGTAGGCCAGTTAATGACTTGCTGATAGACCTCCAATTTAACATATCATTAGCTATTGGTAATCCACGTGTTTAAATGGCCCCTGTTTGAACTCAGGCTTTCAATATCCATTTGTTCTTACAGAAGTTGCCATTGAGAGTACAAAAATGCCTCTCTGCTAGTGGTACTCTGGAAATCTTTTAGTTAAAAGTCATTTTTGACATAACATTATCACTGTTGATCCAGTTGTCAGTTTTAAGTTATCAGGTCTTTGGAAAATGAATTTTGTGAGAGAAATGCATTTTATGATGTGTCATGACGAAATACACCATTGACTTTTTGACTTGGAGTTACAGGTGTTTAAAATCTGTGGTAGCAGCACTTAGAAGGCAGAAGCATGAAAATAACAAGTTTTAGGTCAGCCTGGACTACATAATAAGAGCCTGTTTCAAAAACCAAGTGACTCCTGGGGTGGAGCTTAGTGTGTAGCTCTTGTCTAGCATATGTAAGTCCTAGCTAGGCTCTCAACTCAGTACTGCAAAAGGAAAACCAACAGATCAGCTTGTAATGGATGGTCACAGGAAGTAACTACAGCCTCGAACAGGTTAAACAAATTCTTATTTGATTGTTGCTGTTTACATTCCTTAATGGAACCCACAGTTTCATAGGCTTTTTTTACTATTCACTTCTGCTTCATGGAGATGACGGACACAGAGGCCATCCATATAGGCAACTGACTTGTCCGTTTTCTTCTTCTTTTTACATGATTATGTCTACTGACTCACCTTGATTTATAAGCAAAACCTACAGAAATAAATGTTTCATGGTTTATCTAAAAAATAATGCACAAAATGTTGCTGTTATTTTTGGTGAATAAAATAAATTATGTATTGTTTATTTCAATCTAAATAAAATGTGAATTTTGTTTAAAAATTCTGAGAAAAATGTATTAATCTTTTACGTGTTGGATTTAGAACTGCAAATTATACTAATATGAATAAATTCATTTTCCATAGATGGTGAAAAATTTGTGTCTTGAACACAGTGAAATAACTACAAATTCTGGTATGGATACATGATTATTATATTTTCATGAATATTATTAGTAATAACAAATAAGGGTATATTAGAAGAATCACTAAAAAGAACAGTATAGGGAACTGTCAGTAAATTTATCTACTGAAAGATTGTGAGAGGCCAAGACTTAATATATGCATCATGAAATATGTAAATCTTGAGATAATACACTACCAATGGAACAAACTCACTTGATTAGAAGATTCTCTAAGTTTTAACAATAAAGTTATACTAATTATTTTTATATTAACATTTTTTGAGTATTACTTGAATATTAATATTTTAAGAAATATTGGATAACTTTCAGTTACATTTGCAACATATATAAAAATCTATATAAAGATAACTTTTCATATATATATTCAATCATAATAACTAAAATTTAATGAAAATAATTTTCTAAATTCAAAATGTATTTCTAGATAAAAGGAGGTTGTTTACTTGATGATAAGGAATAGAATTTTCAGTAAAATGTTATGTAGTATAAATTTACAATTTCAAGGATATATATAAATTTTGAGAAGGTAAATGGGTTAAGATTTTTGAGATATCTGTATATTCTGAAAATAGATTATGGATATTTTAAGATAACTGATAAGCTCAACTGGTTAGGTGCATGTAAATTAGTGAACTAAAGATCATTTAATATTAAGAAATAGAATATACTTGATGAAGAAAATTTATTGACTGTTTATTACAAGTATACTATACTTTGAAATATACAATCTGTTAGTCATTTATTTCAGTTTTTATTTTAAAATTAGGAAATTGTGTTCGAAGAAAAATAAATTATAATTTCCCATGTAGACTTTTTTTAAAAGTTTATTAACCATGAGAGGGACATTCATTAACTATGCCTGACATTGCCAGGAAGCTTAGGATCCAGAGGTTGGATAGTGCATAGACATAGCATACAAGCAAATATTACTGGTCAAAAAAGCAATGAAATGATTTCTAATGATATTACGCTATATTCATAGAGTTTGGCCTACCATAATCATCATCAGATGCAGAGACCAGAAGCCGAACTTTAAGCAGGACTTAGGGAATCCTTTAGAAAATAAATAGGAAGGGTTTTAGGAGCCAGATGAGTCAAGGGCACAACAACAAAATTTAAACTGGCCTCATAAGAGCTCACAGAGGTTGAAGCAACAAATCACAGTACCTACATGGGTCTATCTGAGGTCCTGTGCATATGTTAACAGTTGTGTAGGTTGGTGTTTTTGTGGAATTCTGAACAGTGGGAGCAGGAGCTTTTTCTGACTCTCTATTGCCTGTTTTGGGCAAACTTTTCTTCCTACTAGGTTGCCTATTCCAGCCTTCATGTGAAAGTACATGTCTAGTCTTACTGTTAGGCCATATTTGGTTAACATATCTGGGACGCCTGCTTTTTTACTGAAGAAAAACAAAGAAAGAATGGATCTGGGGGAAAGAAGGTGCTGTGGGGAGACTGAGAGTATAAACTGTGGTCAGGATATGATATATGAGAGAAAATAATTTAAAAACACTATTTGAGAAGGCTGGAAAGACGGATCATCAGTTTATGAGCACTTTCTGCCTGGCATCCATATCATAACTGGTAAATATTTGTAATTCCATTTCCAGGGAATAGGATACCCTCTTCTGTCCTCCAAGGACACTCTATGTACACAGTATACATACAAACATGCAGGAAAAACATCTGCATACATAAAATGAAAATAATTCAAAAGCACCACAATATTTCAAATTTTCATTAACATAAGCTGTTAACACTTTTTTATTCATATTTTACACTGCTTGTTGCTTTAGGTATGAATTTTAATCTTATGTTTTTCAGTATGGGGACCTAAACCAGTGTCTATTGAATGCTACATAATCTACCAATAAGACCTCTGAGGCTTATCAATAGACGAGATTGAACTTATTGAGATCAGCATCACTAAGTAGCCTAGACTGACTTGCACTCATTTTGACCCGAAGTGGACACTGAACTTTTATGACGCTCTTGCCTCAGTCTCCTGAATCAATTCCAATTACAAAAAGAATTTCAATTTCCATATCCCAATTCATTATCTATATTTTATTTGATTCTGTTTGTGAATTCATGTTATACAAATTGGGATTTCTCACAAATGTTGGATAATATTATTCCAGTATTTCCTTTAAAACCTGACTCATAATGAATTTCCCTATTAAAAAATGTAAGTAGATGTTCACTAGGCTGGATTTTGTCTGTATTGTTTTTGTTATTACATTTTATTCATATAATGAATATTTTCTGAGAGTTGTTAGTGAATTTTGTTTGCTAATGTGTTTATAAACTTATGATTTAAGTATAAAATACATGAAAATAGAAACATAAATAAATCTTAAAATTTCAATTTGATTAATTTTCAGACTGTGAGCACACATATGAATTACCAAGTGTATTTAAAAAATACAAAACAAAACAAAAAAATCAACAGTAAGAATTATTAAAGGGTTTGTCATAAAAGTTTGGTCTTCTACAATTAAGTCCTCCCAACCCCATTTTTTTTTTTTTTTTTTTAGTTTTTTTTTTTTTTTATTAATTTGAGTATTTCTTATATACATTTCGAGTGCTATTCCCTTTCCCGGTTTCCGGGCAAACATCCCCCTCCCCCCTCCCCTTCCTTATGGGTGTTCCCCTCCCAACCCTCCCCCCACTGCCGCCCTCCCCCCATAGACTAGCTCACTGGGGGTTCAGTCTTAGCAGGACCCAGGGCTTCCCCTTCCTCTGGTGCTCTTACTAGGATATTCATTGCTACCTATGGGGTCAGAGTCCAGGGTCAGTCCATGTATAGTCTTTAGGTAGTGGCTTAGTCCCTGGAAGCTCTGGTTGCTTGGCATTGTTGTACTTTTGGGGTCTCGAGCCCCTTCAAGCTCTTCCAGTTCTTTCTCTGATTCCTTCAATAGGGGACCTATTCTCAGTTCAGTGGTTTGCTGCTGGCATTCGCCTCTGTATTTGCTGTACTCTGGCTGTGTCTCTCAGGAGCGATCTACATCCGGCTCCTGTCGGTCTGCACTTCTTTGCTTCATCCATCTTGTCTAATTGGGTGGCTGTATATGTATGGGCCACATGTGGGGCAGGCTCTAAATGGGTGTTCCTTAAGTCTCTGTTTTAATCTTTGCCTCTCCCTTCCCTGCCAAGGGTATTCTTTTTCCTCATTTAAAGAAGGAGTGAAGCATTCACATTTTGATCATCCGTCTTGAGTTTCGTTTGTTCTAGGGATCTAGGGTAATTCAAGCATTTGGGCTAATAGCCACTTATCAATGAGTGCATACCATGTATGTCTTTCTGTGATTGGGTTAGCTCACTCAGGATGATATTTTCCAGTTCCAACCATTTGCCTACGAATTTCATAAACTCGTTGTTTTTGATAGCTGAGTAATATTCCATTGTGTAGATGTACCACATTTTCTGTATCCATTCCTCTGTTGAAGGGCATCTGGGTTCTTTCCAGCTTCTGGCTATTATAAATAAGGCTGCGATGAACATAGTGGAGCACGTGTCTCTTTTATATGTTGAGGCATCTTTTGGGTATATGCCCAAGAGAGGTATAGCTGGATCCTCAGGCAGTTCAATGTCCAATTTTCTGAGGAACCTCCAGACTGATTTCCAGAATGGTTTTACCAGTCTGCAATCCCACCAACAATGGAGGAGTGTTCCTCTTTCTCCACATCCTCGCCAGCATCTGCTGTCACCTGAGTTTTTGATCTTAGCCAATCGCACTGGTGTGAGGTGAAATCTCAGGGTTGTTTTGATTTGCATTTCCCTTATGACTAAAGATGTTGAACATTTCTTTAGGTGTTTCTCAGCCATTCGGCATTCCTCAGCTGTGAATTCTTTCTTTAGCTCTGAACCCCATTTTTTAATAGGGTTATTTGTTTCCCTGCGGTCTAACTTCTTGAGTTCTTTGTATATTTTGGATATAAGGCCTCTATCTGTTGTAGGATTGGTAAAGATCTTTTCCCAATCTGTTGGTTGCCGTTTTGTCCTAACCACAGTGTCCTTTGCCTTACAGAAGCTTTGCAGTTTTATGAGATCCCATTTGTCGATTCTTGATCTTAGAGCATAAGCCATTGGTGTTTTGTTCAGGAAATTTTTTCCAGTGCCCATGTGTTCCAGATGTTTACCTAGTTTTTCTTCTATTAGTTTGAGTGTGTCTGGTTTGATGTGGAGGTCCTTGATCCACTTGGACTTAAGCTTTGTACAGGGTGATAAGCATGGATCGATCTGCATTCTTCTACATGTTGCCCTCCAGTTGAACCAGCACCATTTGCTGAAAATGCTATCTTTTTTCCATTGGATGGTTTTGGCTCCTTTGTCAAAAATCAAGTGACCATAGGTGTGTGGGTTCATTTCTGGGTCTTCAATTCTATTCCATTGGTCTATCTGTCTGTCCCTGTACCAATACCATGCAGTTTTTATCACTATTGCTCTGTAATACTGCTTGAGTTCAGGGATAGTGATTCCCCCTGAAGTCCTTTTATTGTTGAGGATAGCTTTAGCTATCCTGGGTTTTTTGTTATTCCAGATGAATTTGCAAATTGTTCTGTCTAACTCTTTGAAGAAATGGATTGGTATTTTGATGGGGATTGCATTGAATCTGTAGATTGCTTTTGGTAAAATGGCCATTTTTACTATATTAATCCTGCCAATCCATGAGCATGGGAGATCTTTCCATCTTCTGAGGTCTTCTTCAATTTCTTTCCTCAGTGTCTTGAAGTTCTTATTGTATAGATCTTTTACTTGCTTGGTTAAAGTCACACCGAGGTACTTTATATTATTTGGGTCTATTATGAAGGGTGTCGTTTCCCTAATTTCTCTCTCGGCTTGTTTCTCTTTTGTATAGAGGAAGGCAACTGATTTATTTGAGTTAATTTTATACCCAGCCACTTTGCTGAAGTTGTTTATCAGCTTTAGTAGTTCTCTGGTGGAACTTTTGGGATCACTTAAATATACTATCATGTCATCTGCAAATAGTGATATTTTGACCTCTTCTTTTCCGATCTGTATCCCTTTGATCTCCTTTTGTTGTCTGATTGCTCTGGCTAGAACTTCAAGAACTATATTGAATAAGTAGGGAGAGAGTGGGCAGCCTTGTCTAGTCCCTGATTTTAGTGGGATTGCTTCAAGTTTCTCTCCATTTAGTTTAATGTTAGCAACTGGTTTGCTGTATATGGCATTTACTATGTTTAGGTATGGGCCTTGAATTCCTATTCTTTCCAGGACTTTTATCATGAAGGGGTGTTGAATTTTGTCAAATGCTTTCTCAGCATCTAATGAAATGATCATGTGGTTCTGTTCTTTCAGTTTGTTTATATAATGGATCACGTTGATGGTTTTCCATATATTAAACCATCCCCGCATGCCTGGGATGAAGCCTACTTGATCATGGTGGATGATTGTTTTGATGTGCTCTTGAATTCGGTTTGCCAGAATTTTATTGAGTATTTTTGCGTCGATATTCATAGGGGAAATTGGTCTGAAGTTCTCTTTCTTTGTTGTGTCTTTGTGTGGTTTAGGTATAAGAGTAATTGTGGCTTCGTAGAAGGAATTCGGTAGGGCTCCATCTGTTTCAATTTTGTGGAATAGTTTGGATAATATTGGTATGAGGTCTTCTATGAAGGTTTGATAGAATTCTGCACTAAACCCGTCTGGACCTGGGCTCTTTTTGGTTGGGAGACCTTTAATGACTGCTTCTATTTCCTTACGAGTTATGGGGTTGTTTAACTGGTTTATCTGTTCCTGATTTAACTTCGATACCTGGTATCTGTCTAGGAAATTGTCCATTTCCTGAAGATTTTCAAATTTTGTTGAATATAGGTTTTTATAGTAAGATCTGATGATTTTTTGAATTTCCTCTGAATCTGTAGTTATGTCTCCCTTTTCATTTCTGATTTTGTTAATTTGGACGCACTCTCTGTGTCCTCTCGTTAGTCTGGCTAAGGGTTTATCTATCTTGTTGATTTTCTCAAAGAACCAACTTTTGGTTCTGTTGATTCTTTCTATGGTCCTTTTTGTTTCTACTTGGTTGATTTCAGCTCTGAGTTTGATTATTTCCGGCCTTCTACTCCTCCTGGGTGTATTTGCTTCGTTTTGTTCTAGAGCTTTTAGGTGTGCCGTCAAGCTGCTGACATATGCTCTTTCCTGTTTCTTTCTGCAGGCACTCAGCGCTATGAGTTTTCCTCTTAGCACAGCTTTCATTGTGTCCCATAAGTTTGGGTATGTTGTATCTTCATTTTCATTAAATTCTAAAAAGTTTTTAATTTCTTTCTTTATTTCTTCCTTGACCAGGTTATCATTGAGTAGAGCATTGTTCAATTTCCACGTATATGTGGGCATTCTTCCCTTATTTTTATTGAAGACCAGTTTTAGGCCGTGGTGGTCCGATAGCACGCATGGGATTATTTCTATCTTTCTGTACCTGTTGAGGCCCGTTTTTTGACCAATTATATGGTCAATTTTGGAGAAAGTACCATGAGGAGCTGAGAAGAAGGTATATCCTTTTGCTTTAGGATAGAATGTTCTATAAATATCCGTTAAGTCCATTTGGCTCATGACTTCTCTTAGTCTGTCGACATCACTGTTTAATTTCTGTTTCCATGATCTGTCCATTGATGAGAGTGGGGTGTTGAAATCTCCCACTATTATTGTGTGAGGTACAATGTGTGTTTTGAGCTTTAGTAAGGTTTCTTGTACATATGTAGGTGCCCTTGTATTTGGGGCATAGATATTTAGGATTGAGAGTTCATCTTGGTGGATTTTTCCTTTGATGAATATGAAGTGTCCTTCCTTTCTTTTTTGATGACTTTTAGTTGGAAATTGATTTTATTTGATATTAGAATGGCTACTCCAACTTGCTTCTTCTGACCATTTGCTTGGAAAGTTGTTTTCCAGCCTTTCACTCTGAGGTAGTGTCTGTCTTTTTCTCTGAGGTGTGTTTCCTGTAGGCAGCAGAATGCAGGGTCCTCGTTGCGTATCCAGTTTGTTAATCTATGTCTGTTTATTGGGGAGTTGAGGCCATTGATATTGAGAGATATTAAGGAATAGTGATTATTGCTTCCCGTTATATTCATATTTGGATGTGAGGTTATGTTTGTGTGCTTTCATTCTCTTTGTTTTGTTGCCAAGACGATTAGTTTCTTGCTTCTCCTAGGGTATAGCTTGCCTCCTTATGTTGGGCTTTACCATTTATTATCCTTTGTAGTGCTGAATTTGTAGAAAGATATTGTGTAAATTTGGTTTTGTCATGGAATA
Organism: Rattus norvegicus; assembly: GCF_021556685.1. Classification (NCBI taxonomy): domain Eukaryota; kingdom Metazoa; phylum Chordata; class Mammalia; order Rodentia; family Muridae; genus Rattus; species Rattus norvegicus. The sequence continues at coordinate 62,317,210 of NC_141554.1, forward strand.
TCTTGGTTTCTCCATCAATGTTAACTGAGAGTTTTGCTGGATACAGTAACCTGGGCTGGCATTTGTGTTCTCTTAGGGTCTGTATGACATCAGTCCAGGATCTTCTGGCCTTCATAGTTTCTGGCGAGAAGTCTGGTGTGATTCTGATAGGTCTCCCTTTATATGTTACTTGACCTTTTTCCCTTACTGCTTTTAATATTCTTTCTTTATTTTGTGCGTTTGGTGTTTTGACAATTATGTGACGGGAGGTGTTTCTTTTCTGGTCCAATCTATTTGGAGTTCTGTAGGCTTCTTGTATGTCTATGGGTATCTCTTTTTTTAGGTTAGGGAAGTTTTCTTCTATGATTTTGTTGAAGATATTTACTGGTCCTTTGAGCTGGGAGTCTTCACTCTCTTCTATACCTATTATCCTTAGGTTTGATCTTCTCATTGAGTCCTGGATTTCCTGTATGTTTTGGACCAGTAGCTTTTTCCGCTTTACATTATCTTTGACAGTTGAGTCAATGATTTCTATGGAATCTTCTGCTCCTGAGATTCTCTCTTCCATCTCTTGTATTCTGTTGGTGAAGCTTGTATCTACAGCTCCTTGTCTCTTCTTTTGGTTTTCTATATCCAGGGTTGTTTCCATGTGTTCTTTCTTGATTGCTTCTATTTCCATTTTTAATTCGTTCAACTGTTTGATTGTGTTTTCCTGGAATTCTTTCAGGGATTTTTGCGATTCCTCTCTGTAGGCTTCTACTTGTTTATTAATGTTTTCCTGTGTTTCCCTAAGTGTGTTCATGTCTTTCTTGAAGTCCTCCATCATCATGATCAAATATGATTTTGAAACTAGATCTTGCTTTTCTGGTGTGTTTGAATATTCCATGTTTGTTTTGGTGGGAGAATTGGGCTCCGATGATGGCATGTAGTCTTGGTTTCTGTTGCTTGGGTTCCTGCGCTTGCCTCTCGCCATCAGATTATCTCTAGTGCTACTTTGTTCTGCTATTTCTGACAGTGGCTAGACTGGCCTATAAGCCTGTGTGTCAGGAGTGCTGTAGACCTGTTTTCCTCTCTTTCAGTCAGTTATGGGGACAGAGTGTTCTGCTTTCGGGCGTGTAGTTTTTCCTCTCTACAGGTCTTCAGCTGTTCCTGTGGGCCTGTGTCTTGAGTTCACCAGGCAGCTTTCTTGCAGCAGAAAATTTGGTCTTACCTGTGGTCCCGAGGCTCAGGTTCGCTCGTGGGGTGCTGCCCACGGGCTCTCTGCAGCGGCAGCAACCAGGAAGACCTGTGCCGCCCCTTCCGGGAGCTTCAGTGCACCAGGGTTCCAGATGGTCTTTGGCTTTTTCCTCTGGCGTCTGAGATGTGTGTGCAGGGAGCAGTCTCTTCTGGTTTCCCAGGCTTGTCTGCCTCTCTGAAGGTTTAGCTCTCCCTCCCACGGGATTTGGGTGAAGAGAACTGTTTATCTGGTCTGTTTCTTTCAGGTTCCGGTGGTGTCTCAGGCAGGTGTCCTGCTGCTCCTGGGCCCTCCTCCACGGGAGCCCAGAGGCCTTATACAGTTTCCTCTTGGGCCAGGGATGTGGGCAGGGGTGAGCAGTGTTGTTGGTCTCTTCCGCTCTGCAGCCTCAGGAGTGTCCACCTGACCAGGCGGTTGGGTCTCTCTCTCACCGGGTCTGGGAGCAGAGAGCTGCTGCGGGCCGGGATCCGTGGGTGTCCACAACCACATTCTAAAAGACAGGTTAGGATGTTACATACAATTTATAATTCCAGAGTTAAGAAAGCAGAGACAGAAAAATCCCTAAAATGTACTGATCTGCCAGTCTACCCTACAAAGTATGCTCCATGAGAGTAAAAGAAAGTGTCTCAAAATATAAAGATCTAACATTGGAGAATTTACTGTAGAATGATACCTGGCATTAACAATTGGCCTCTACTCACACATGCACATCTTCACACACATAAATCATAAATAAATAATAAAATTAAACAGTAGATAGTGCACCATAAAAAATGCTGTAGCCAGCTGTTTTCCTTCCTTTTATGTTTGTGTGTGTTTGTGTGTTTGTGTGTGTGTGTGTGTGTTTGTGTGTGTGTGTGTGTGTGTATTTAATGTAAGGCTACATGTATTGTGCAATGGATGGCTGTGCTATAGGCACATATTATCTTTTTATATAAAACTCAAGAGCATTTCACAATGCATCTTCTCATAATAATTACTATCCTATTTTTAAAGCTCTAAAAGTATTATGTACGTTTTACTTTTATATAAATTGTAGACTATGTTGTGAGTTGCTCATTCATCAAGATTACTGTTTATATTTTTCTATTGGGTGATGTTCACTTGTTATTATTGTTTTATAGTTTATTGAAAATTTGTAGTGAAAGGTCTATTCCTATTTCATGGTTCATTTAAGTAATCTTTACTCTCATAGTTGGTTCTTTCTAAAAATAATATACATATATAATTAACATATAGAGTAATATCAAGTTACTCTTACATGTTTTATTCATTGCCTTTTTATATTTTATATTTAATTCTTGATTTCCCTGGAGCTGGAACAAATGTTTGTGAATGACCTGGCATAGGTGCTAGGAACTGAGCTTGGGTCTTCTGCAAGTGAAGTACATATTCTTCACCACTGAGCCATCTATCCTCCTCTGCTCGGTTTGATTTTATCACTTTAAGTGTCATTTTACTCTAGCTGGTAACTAGAATATATTTCATGGTTCTGAAGTTGTTCTATTACATTTTACTCAGTTTTCTTTTTGCAGTCCAATATTAATTCATCTGGAACTCATTGTATCAAACAAGTGTAAAGTTCCCACATTAAAATCCAATTTATAAACACTATTTTAAAAAGGGGAGGAGTGGGATAAAGAACTGTAGGAGGGGGGACCAGGAGTGGGCAATGACTGGAATATAAATAAAATAATTAAAACTAAATAAGAAGATAGTTCTTTCCTTACTGCAATGTAGGTGTTCTAAGTCAATGATAGTATAAAGTGATTTTATAATAATCCCCCTACTCCCAACTACATCTTCTGTTGCTCATTGCCAATGTTGTAGTACAAAATTATTAAGTGAAATAGTAAATAATGAATTACTAATCTATTTTAGATTGAACATCATTGTGAATACCTTATGAAGTCTCAATAAACCCAGCTTTATCCTGCTCAGTTAGGAGACTTACTGTCATAGTATATGTGCTTTTGTTCAAGTAATAATTATATATAATATTAATATAACCCCAGTGTCAAAGAGGAATGATCCTAGAAATTAGCCTACATTAATCCTTTAAGGAAAAATGCAGTTTATGACACAAGGAAAAATATGTTTGCTCATAAACTTTTTAACATCTACAGTGAAAACAGAAGTTCGTCTGAAATTGTAATGAAGAAAAATAATTCACAGTTATTTTGTGGTCAAACCTAAAACTGCAAAAATTACAGCCCAAAAATTATTATTTTCATTTATTTTATGTATTTGAAAGTATTATCTTAATTTATTTAAACACACTTTTTTAATGTATTATAATTCCCTTGTTATATTTGCATTTTCTTTTTAATCAGGGAATTTGCTGACATCTGATTTAGGACTGTTGCATATGTGTTTATAAAAGGAGTACATAGGGATAGGGTATTTCTACAAAATTTCTTGCAAGCTTGGGAATAAGAGTTCTTATTTAAAATGGGGTGCAGGAAACATGATGACAAATACCTGTAATCTTAGCCTTTGGAAGCTGACATGGTAGGATTGCTTCAAATCTAAGTCCTTCTTGGTGTACATCATGGGTTAGAGGTTAGTCAGGGTTGTATAACAAGACTGTCCGACAAATAGTACCCTACCATGTAGCATAGCATAGCAAAGCATAACATAAGAGAAAATAGAATAAGTTGGGATATTTGCTCCTTTTCTGTTTTTCGAGTGTGTGGGTTTGGGACTATATATTTTTGAAATGTTTTAGATCAACTTAAAGTTATGTTATGTCATAGCATACAGTCACATTTTAGAAATTACAGGATGGTTTGGAGAAAGGTTTATGAAATATTTTTTCTCTGAACAGGAATCTCATACTACCATGTCTGCTTCATTGTTTTGAAAGCCCTGGATTAAGGAACAATGTGGAAAAATAAAATAAAATCAGATCTAACTCTGTGAAAGTCATAAAAGAAATTCTTAATTACTTGGCAAAATAAAATTTTATTTTTATTATTTATTTATTTATTATTTATTAATGTATTTATTTACTTATATTTCATTCCAGATTTTATTCTCCTCCCAGTTCACCCTCCAACTGTTTCACATTCCATACCTCCACCCTGCCCACCACTCTGCAGGTGTATGCCGCCTGGTTGGTGATCAAGTGTCTGAGAGATCTCAGGGACCCAGGTTAATTGAGACTTCTGGTCAGCTTACAGGGTTGCCCTTCTCCTGATCCTTCTCCAGCTTTTCCCTAATTCAACCAGAGGGATCAGCAGCTTCTGTTCATTGGTTGGGTGCAAGTATATGGTATCTGACACTCAGCTGCTTGTTGGATTTGAACCTTTGTTTTGGCTTGTATTTTATTTTATTTTATTTTGGCTTCCTCCCTCCCTGTTTCCTCCTTCCTTTAGTTTATTTTTATCTTTTATTTTAGTTGTGTGGGAAAGCAAGTAGGGAGGATGTGAGAGGAGTTGGGGAAGGAAAATACTATAATCAAAATATATTGTATCAAAATATTAATAAAATTAAATAAATATTTAAGAAGGGATATACAATAGGACTCATGTAGCATGAAAGTAGAAAGGGAGCTATGGGAAAATATGGATGAGTATGAGGACTGGCCAGGGGGATGATCAAAAAGAGATGGGGAAGATAATGGATACGTATAAATCTTGTTTGACAATTTCATAATAAAACCTAATACTCTATATAATGAATTGAGATGATCTTTTAATTCACCTGTTCAAAGAAAATGTATCAATTTCTTTAGAATTTTTCTAAGAAATAGCATCAAATCTTGACATTTAATATGGCAATCACAGGTAAATAGAAGATAAAAGTATAAAACTCACAATGTTTAGTCATTTTTTGTACTTTTCAGTAGAACACAATTGTAGGGCCCTTGTTAACTGTACTGCTTAATTCCATATAAATATTATCTGGATTACTTCATGGAAAATATTACTTTGGATTTTTTTTTGTTTTGTTTTGTTTTGTTTTGTTTTATGGTTCAGTATTGTAGTGGTTTGAATGAGCATTACTCCTGTAAGCTCACATATTTGAATGTTTTCTCCAAAGTTGGATGGAAGTGTTTGGGAAACATTAGGAGGTATGGGCTTGTTGGAGGAGATATGGCACTGGGGTGAGCTTTAAGATTTCAAAAGGCCATGCCATACCCAGTTATCTTTCTCTCTTTTTTTTTTTTTCTGCTTCATGGTAGTCGTCTCAATGCCTAACTGCTGCTGTGTTTCCTGCCATAATGGTCATAGACTTGGCCTCTCAAACTGTAAACAAATCCCCAATTAAATCCTTTCTATTACAAGCCATGGTATCTTGGTTGTAGTATCTCTTCACATCAATAGAAAAGTAATTAACATAAGTATTTAAATAGATAAAACCTTGAGAAATTTCAAAGAAAAAATTCAGCATGGAATCTTTTAAACATCATAAACAAGAGGTCAAAAATGTTACAAAGGTCAAATCATAAGCATCAGCAGAAACTGAAAAATATTATGAAAAAAACAAAGGAGGAATCATGGTAATCTCAATATCCTATTTTAATAGCAATATTTTCCAGTTGTGACTAATAAAATTTCTAAATTCAAGTACATTTTAAGGAAAAGCTGGAAAAACTGAGGGAGGACTAGCAGTCTCAATTAACCTGGACCCTGAGATCTCTCAGACAATGGATCACCAACCAAGCAGCATATACCAGCTGACATGAGGCCTCCAACACATATACAGTAGAAGACTCCTGGGTCTGGGTTCAGTCAGAGAAGATGCATGTAACACTCAAGAGACTGCAGGCCCCAGGAATAAGGAAGGCTACTGGGGTGGTCATCAGGGAGACATCCTTGTGGAAACAGGAAGGGGGAGGAGGTATGGGATGTGGAACAGTCAGAGGGTGGACTGGGAGGGAAATAAAATTTGGAGTATAAAATATAGATTATATAAAATTTAAAAAATTAAGATAAACCACTAGATGAGAGCAAAACATTGACAGTTAATATTGCACTTGTTAAGCAACCTATTGATAAACTTATAATTACCATGAGAAATAAACTCAAAATCTGTTAACTGCCTATGATTCCACATTTCTTGTGTGTGCATGATATGAGAAAGAAGTCACTTTTACTCTTTATTTCAGCCTTTTCTATGCTATCTTATTTTTAATGTATGTATATAATTTCTAATAATCAAACACAGTTTAGTAAGGTTCGAACTTACTGAAAAATATCAAAATCATTTCAAATGAAAGCATGTGATAATAGTATGACTTGAAAAAATGAACTATTGTGTACCAGAAGAAGGGTATAATGTTTTTTATGAAATCTAAAATACCTGTAATGTAAGGATGTAATATTAATTAAACATTGTTAAAAAATTAGAATTCTATTACAGTCATTTTGATGAAATATACCTAAGTATTTTATATGTGAAAAACACTTGTCATCTAGTATTCTTTCACCTTTTATAAATTAACATGATGATAATGATAGAGGAACATTTTTCAAAGTTTTTACTCTCACTAGTTAATAACTAATGATGTCCTCCATCTTCACTTGTTTCTTTGTTTTTTCTAGCTTTTTTGAGGAATAATTGACCAAATACACATTTCATATTCATGAACATGATGTTGCACCACAAAAAGATTTCTAAATTTCTAAATTAAAGAACAATAAATTTTAAAATGGAGAACAAGTACATACAAAATGAACACATGTGGTATGAACTCAGGGAAAAGTAGATCTTAGCCCAAAAGCTCAGAATAACCAAGATACAATTTACAGACCACATAAAGCACAAGAAGAAAAAATACCAAAGTGTGGATGCTTCAGTCTTTCTTAGAAGGGAGAACAAAATATTCACAGGAAGAAATATGGAGACAAAATGTGGTGCAGAAACTAAAGGAAAGGCCATTCAGAGACTGACCCACATGGGAATCCATCCTATAGACAGTCACCAAACCCAGACACTATTGCAGAGGCCAAGAAGTACATGCTGACAGGAGCCTGATATAGCTCTCATTTAAGAGGCTCTCAAATACAGAGCTAGACACTCACAAGCAACCATTAGACTGAGAACAGGATCCCCAATGGAGGAGTTACAGAAAGGACTGAAGGAGATGAACGGGTTTGCAATCCCATAGGAACAACACAGTATCAACCTACCAGACCCCCCCCAGAGGTCCCAGGGACTAAAGGACTAACAAAAGAGTACACATGGAAGGACTGAGGGCTGCAGCTGCATATATAGCAGAGAATGGACTTGTCATATATCAGAGGGAGAAGAGGCCCTTGGTCCTGTGAAGACTTGATGCCCCAGTGTAAGTAGATGCAAGAGCAGGGAGGAGGGAGGGAGTGGGTGGGTGGGTGGGGGAGTATGCTCATGGAGCAGAGGGAGGGAGGTTAGGATAGGGAGTTTCTGGAGGGGAAACTGGGAAAGGGGTAATATTTGAAATATAAATGAAGAAAATACTCAATAAAAATTTACCAAAGTTTTTGAAGTTATTAAGGAATAGTTATAAGGCAATACAAACTAATGTTATATTCTAAATTATCCTTCAATGCTAAAGATTTTTATATTGCATATTTCAATTTTACTTTTTTAAAACAGCTTCTGAGCAATCGCTTCATGGGAGTTAGATTCCTTCTATACAATTTACCATGATGACCATTAACTATATGAAAAATATTCAGTCCCAATAAAGCTCATATGTGTATTTTTAATAAGTGTCTAATGATTTATTCCTGTAATACCAGTGATAGGATTGCTGAGGAACATGAGTTTGAGGCTACTTTCAGCTACAGAGCAAGACCCTGTCTTCAACAATAAAAGCAAGAGCCATTTAATAACATTTAGGATAATCATATTAGCAAATGTTAAAGTTATAAATACAATTTTGGCAATGTGAACATTTTGATTCTTGCATAGGTATTCTAAGCATAACCTTTCTGAAAATGCAATTTCAATAAATATTGAATGGCTTTCCTAGAAATGCAGTCAATGTTGTCTATAAGATGGACATCTGTAATATGTTATACCACATATAATAGCAAAACGGTCAAGCAAACTGCATCAGGTTGCTAGAGAGAAATGGTTAGGTACATTTGGCCCAAAGCCTACTTTTGTTAGATAAAAGAAGAATAGAGTAAGAACGAACGAATGAACGAATGAACGAACGAACGAAAGAAAGAAAGAAAGAAAGAAAGAAGGGAGGGAGGGAGGGAAGGAGGGAGGGAGGGAGGGAGGGAGGGAGGGAGGGAGGAATTAAAAGAGTTTTTTGCCAGGGTTAAATTGTTTACATTCAATTGAGAAGTCTCAGCCCAGTGTGCTAAAGATGTTTTATAATGGAGACATACCTCACCACCAATTATATCAGGAGGAACAGAAATATCAAGTTTTAGGTATTAGTTGACCTGATCATATTTCCTTCCATCATAGTAGATAAAAATGCCACTATTCTTTAGTAAAGGAGCATTTTTTCAAGCACATACAAATTTTTATTAAATTCCTATTTTTCCATTCATCCAAATCCTTGCATATTAACTACTTTTCTTTTGCTATGACAAAAGAAAAATGTTTATTTGGGCTTTCGATTCTAGGAATGTAAGGTCCATCATGGCAGGAAGGCACGGCTACAAGCAGCATGCATGTAGTCTGAAGCATGGATCTGGGAGATCACATCTTCCAATGCAAGCAGAAAGCAGAGAGAGAAAACTGGAAGTGGCTCAAAGTTTTCACTGTCTAAGCTTTTCTATGTTAAGTTTATTAAATTAATCATCTGCATGTATTTGACATTATGATAGATGAAATAACAAATTTACATTTTTGCTCCTAAAATCCTTTAGAAATACACTGATGCTTGTACTAGTTAGGCGATGATTAAAATGACTTTTACCACTTGAAGTTAGAATACATAGGTCAGAGAAAATTCAAGATCATTGGATAAAGTATTTGACATGTTACATAGTTGGATAGTGTATAGAAGAGAAGACATACAACCATTAAATTTTGTCAAATATATTTTCTGTATTTTCATCAGATTGACAAAAACTAAGCTTAGCAAAGTTTTATTACTAAACATAAGAAAATCCAGGCATTTGCCTAAATACGTTTGGAGTTAGATAGTGAGAATATTCCGTAAATATTGGGAAATCTTTTAAAAGCCTAAAGATATTTATTTTGTTTTATTTACTTTTTATGCACTTTGATTCTGTAATTTTCATGTGCATATCACAGTACATATGTAATTCTCTTGTAATTAGGCAGCTATGAACAGGTATGAAAATAAGAAAATATAATAGTACTACAGGATAATTAAAGAACCTTTTATAATTGTCAGCTATAGTTCTCAGTGTTTCAAACCTTTAGCAAATCATTTCCTATTGAAAGCTATTAAATATATATGATTATCATTCCCCTTTTACAGATGAGAAATAGGCAGCAAGTTATTGGCAGATCCAATATTTGATCTCAAGAAAAGTAGTGCCAATGATGGTGCTAGTTAGAGAAGACGTTTATCATTTAGCCATTTGTTTGAAAACCCAATTGTTCATTACATAGAAAATATTTTATAATCTAGTTGACTTATTTCTAGTGAATATATCTTAGTAGGCTGAACAAGAATATGTTTTTCTTGTAGGTATTGAAAAAAAACTAGGATTCCATATAGCTTTTTCCTTTTCTTTGTCTCGGTGTTATGTGGCAGAAAGCATGGAAAAGAAGTCAAGAAATAATGATAATTTGCCTGCTTGTTTTACTGCTTAGAACACTTCCCATAAGTGATACCCATTAAACATTATAATCCCTTAGTCAGCTAATTTACCATTCACAGTGTAACTTCCAGAGGTCATGATACTGATATATAAAAATTTAGCAATATGATGCAGATAATCTATGCAGATCTTAAATTTTCAAATTGACATTAATTTCAGTGAAAGAAAAATGATTGTTCATTTGTTGTTCAGAAATACATGTGTTATATTACAAATAATATCCAAACTATAAAGAAAATGTATTTCATTTCTATAGTAAATAAAATTATAAATTATCATTAAGCTATAATTTTATTGATTATTTAATACAGTGATGATTTTAGGAATAATTACTTAGAAATTTCCCCTAATGTATATAAAGCGAGAGGCAGTTAAATTTTAAATTGGCCTGCAGAAGTAAGAAAATATTACCAGGAATAGGTATGAAGCACAACTGATCTATGAAGCCAGGAGGATACCTGACATAATTCAAAATTAATATAAAATAGAATGTTTGAGAAATTATTTTCTTCTATTCAAACTTGAGCTGCTGGGAAGTGGTTTCAAAGGTTTGAGAAGGGGCACTAGCCAGGGGAGCAATTAGGGTTATGGTGACAATGGCAGTGACAGACAACAAAGGTAATGGTAGCTGCTACTATTCTTTAACACTGTGTCAGTGAGGTATATGCCCTTAAAAAGCCTAGGGCTGAGAATGGCTGGCTATCAAAACAAACCCCCATACCCATTGTGGTAAACAGAACTCCATGAGATGGGGCCAACCAGGCCATACCAGGGATATATATGGTGAAAGTGGCATGAAAGCTTACCTTGTGCAAGGAAAACTTACAGTGATTTCAAGCCATCAGTTATATAGTGGCAATGACTGACATCTTACTAGCACTGGTCGAAGTAGAAACATTTTCTGGGTTTGCAATGTAAACTAGTGTTTTGTGTTATATAATGACACTAGACTTTCTATGAACCTGAGAGAGTCATAGGTTCATTCTTAAAAATAACCTCTAACCTCCCTTTCTATGATATAGGGTCAATGGTGAAGAGTTTCTGACAATGGTGAGGGTAGATCATGTAGGTCAAGGATTAGAGAAGGTGGGAATAGGCCCTTGCTAAGGATAAAGAACCGTAAGCGGTTTAGTAATCATTAGTAACATCAAACTTCACTTTGCTGCTCTTGTTTTAGAACTTGGTTACAGTTGCTGCATTCTTGTTGGGCTACAAAAGATTCTTTGACTCTCTGCTGTAAAGACAGTGTAATGGGGCTAAAACAAACAAACATACAAATTTATTCAGACTTAACAGATTCTATTTATGTATTTTTGAAAACATATATTTACATATTTATGTGTGGAAAACAATTAGAGGAAAAAGAAGCCATGCATTTGAAAGAAAGCAAGGAGGAACATATGGCAACATTTGAAGGGAGGAAAGACCAGGAGGAAATTATAAAATTATAATCAAAAAATAAAATAATTTTATGAAAAAATAAATTTGCAAAGAAAAATTACTCATTGAGTAAGACACTTCTTCCAAATTTGACCATGTGAGTTCTACTTTCATAACCAACAATGAAATCAGATGATTTGTCCTCTGACATTAACACTTACACTACCACATATGCACAGATGCAAATTAAATAAATAAAGGCATTAAACAATTTTAAAGTAAGTCTAATGGGGATGTGCTTGACAAGGAAGGGTTTCTGGGATTTTGAAGCACAGATTCTATGCAAGCCTAACTTGGAAAAGCCATACACAAGAGTGGAACAAGACAGACATTCCATTGGCATTCAATTGTAGAGGTGACTGTCTATGAAGGGGACCTAAATGACAACTACTTTCCTAGTGTCAAGATTAGCTTGCCACTGGTAGGAGGAAGAGGTGAAGCTTTATAATTATAAAACAGCATCACCATGGTGCCATAAAAAGGCTCAGCCTGTAGGGTGCTTTTTGCCTAACTATGGCCCTAGATAAATTTCTGGAAATCACATGGTATAATTATAGAATCTACTTGACTTACTCCTGACAATTGTCCATGCACATCATGCCGCGCGCGCGCGCGCGCATGTGTGTGTGTGTGTGTGTGTGTGTGTGTGTGTGTGTGTGTTTGTACATGGGCATATGCATACTCTCTCTCAGGCACATACACACACACACACACACACACACACACACACACACACACACTAAAAAAACACATGTAAAACTTAAAAAGTACACACAAACAGCAGCCTATCATTAAGACCCTTCAAGTGTAGTATGTCAGACTAGGCTGAGAGGAAAAGCAGTCTGTCGGCAGTACAGAGACCCTTAGGAGGCTGTAAAACACAAGGGGGGAAGGATGGGGAGGGGAACACCCATAAAGAAGGGGAGGGGGGAAACCTCCCTCTCTTTCCCGGAAACCGGGAAAGGGAATAACACTCGAAATGTATATAAGAAATACTCAAGTTAATAAAAACAAACAAACAAACAAACAAACAAAAAAAAACACCTGAACTCCAACTTCCTACTTCTAGGCAGACTTGTTTTACTTATATTTTGCAGCCATAAACTAGCTAGTAGGTTGAGTTATAATATACATGCCCCCAACCACCACCCAGGGATGTTCAAAATGGGTCCTCTTGGCCTGGTTGCTTCCTCAAAAGACACAAGCAAATTGTAACAGAGTGGCCAATAGCTACATACCAAACATATCAGAGCGGCCAATAGCTACATAACCACTGTCAAAAGCATGAAAAATATACATTTCTTATTCAAGGGACATAAAAAGATGGAGCCAACCTTCAGGAGATACTGCCAGAGACAGCACAGCCTATGCATTGATTTTGATGCCGGCAATTATAGTCTCCCCAAGCCTGTGGCCAAAACCTGCAAACTGATGAAATATCCTGGAGTGAGCACAAGTGCTTCTTCATCCCACACTCCTCAAACAATGCTTCAGGACTCTGCCACTGAACATTGTTCATCAGTACACAATGTACAAACTAATACTAACTCCTCTTAGAAAACAAATATAAAACCCCAATCTTATTTCCAGACACTGTCACATTAATTTCACTACATCAAGTAAACAAGATTTTTACGTTCCTTCCAAGGATCAAATATACAGTTCCATATATATATATATATATATATATATATATATATATATATATATATATATATATGTATATGTATATGTATATGTATATATATATATACACATACATATACATACATACATTCATATATACACATATATGTATATATATGTGTGTACATATATATATTATTTAACAAAATTATGTTATTAAATTTAATAAATGTTCCCCAAACCTAAGTAAACAAGTCCGTTCCTTGTCAAAATACTCAATGATGACATAAGAAAATGTTTAGACTTTTGAAATGAGAAGATAGACTTCTAGGAGAATCAATGGTAAGATGTTATTGTACATGAATAGGAAACAAAATATACAAAAAGATTTTATTCTACTATTATGTAGTGAGACAAAATTTGAATACTAGTATATACATCTTGGTATTATCTCATGGTACAAAAATCAATGATATATTGTATTTTTTAGCATTAAGGTTACATTGATATTTTATTTAAAGAGGAAATTTTAAATATCTCTCTGATGGTTTTCTTAGGATACAAATAATTTAACATTTTTTAGAGATATAATATAAAAGTAATTTCCATTGATTAGTCAGGAGTAACTAGTGATATAGTTCACATTTTTGGACACATTTTAATTATGTATACTACTATCTGATATTCTACTTGTCAATTCCAGAGAAGATTTAATTTGTAGTTCTTTATGTAGTTGAATAACTTATAATTTCCAAATTTGTGTGCCACAAACTGCTCATCTAATAAACGTGATTACTCATTTTATTCATATTTCATTTTACTTTTCTGAAATTTAGAATGTAAATTTGACTAATTTTTACTACAGTATCTATGCTTTGCAATTAAGCTGCCAGTCCTAAAAGAGAAGTACTCTGTGCACTGTTTATAAAAAAAAAATCCACGAGACTCGTTAAAAGATATGAAGATAATTAAAAACAAAAAAAATTAAAATTGAAAGTATCAGAAGTCTATCAGTCTGTCTGGTAACACAAAGCTAGTAACAGGGCCTGTATCTCATTATAAAGCTTCCTAGTCTGGCTTCATTTCTCCCCTCCAAGCCTCCTTTCTGTCATTCCTTGCCTGTACTCCAACTCGAGAAATGCTGTTTTCTTTGTAATGCATCTATAAGGAAACTTCCTATATTCAAATGATTAACTTTATTTTTTCAGGATCCTTGATAAAAGCCTTTGCTGAGAAATGTCATCATTTGTAAGTCCAAACTTGTTTACATTTTTATGATGGTCACATATTCTTGTTATCGTTTTCTATATATGCTTTTGTACTATCCTCCTCTCCCATAAAATCTAGTTTTATTACAACAGAACTTTTACTTTCTTAACCACTGCTTTATGTTCACAAAAGCTTTATTTTTCAGGTAGTAGAATTACATTTCATATAAAAATATTTTTACATATTACTCATTAGAGTTAAACACTTATAAAACACACAGATACACACACACACACATCTTGTAAAAGTAGTGATACAATGTATAAAAGAGTTGTAGCAAAATTGCAGAGTATAAGCTTTACGTTCTCCCTTGTGAAATCAAATAATATGCTGCTTTAATTGTAACTTAAAAATTATCAGTCAGCAAGTTATTACTCAAATTAATACAAGAGATCAAAATATAATTGAAAAAAATCAATTACATAGATTTAATCTAATTCTTTCATGAAAATCTGTGAATAAATCAATCACAGCTTCTTATAATTAATAACTATATGCTGAAAACCCAATGGTGAGATTATTACTTTTTTCTAATTATCTCTGTTAATTTTTTCTTAGTGACCTTAATAGATTCTCCCTACTGGCTATGTCCTTCATTTCTTCAGGGTAGCAATAAGAAATCAAAGTTAGAATTCTGTTCTAGATTTAGACATCTAAACTGTAAAATCCCTGCAGGCTGTCTTGCACATTGCAAAATGGAAGCAACACATTAGGATGAGAAAAATTAGCCTTTTAATTAAAAAAATGTAGCTGCATTTTTCAAAGTTTAATAATAATACAGTAGTGTGGTGTCCAAACCATGGAGTACTGTTCTAGTCTTGACTTACCAGGCATGTCTGTTGGTTTTAAGTAACATTTGAGTAGTGTTTTGAAGATAACATGTATATTTGTTTGAAAGAGAAATAATGTCACTATTCACAGGATTTAAACACTTGTTTCCCAATTGGTGGACTGTTTTGCAATGTCTAGGGAGTGTGGAGTTGCTGGAGAAAGTATATATCTGGGAAAAAGCTTACCCTACTTGCTGTTCAAATTCCTGATTGCATTTGAAGATGTGAACCCTCAGCTTCCTGCTCCTGCCACCATACCTGCAACTTGTTTGTATGCCCTCTTCCTGTAAGGGACTCTTGTCCTTTTTAAACTGTAAACCAAAAAAAGAAAAACTCTTCCTTAAATTGCCTCTGTCATGGGGTTTTCTCACAAACAACAAACAAGTAAATAATTCAGCCTGTTAATCAAGCTTCTACATATGATAGGGTTCAGATAGAAAGAGAGGTCAATAGCTTCTAACGGAGAACATCTAGAGCCAAAATGGGTCTGAAATAAGAGAGAAAACACTGAATCACTAATGACCAAACTAAGTTTTATCAGTTTTAACTCCTTAATACTTTTCTATGCATGAATTTAAACAAATACAAAAAACTTCATTTGGTCGACAAGAATGGGGACCTTGAATTGGTATAACCAAAATATAATAAAAATAAAATATATTTTGTATAAATAAGCTCTATGCACCAGATGCCTCTCTAGATAGACAGATATTTTAGATGTATATATGTATATGTATATGTATATATGTTTATGTATATATATATATATATATATTTGGTAGAGATAGATGATATATACAGGTGATATATAGATTAGATATAGAGAGATAAGTAGATAGATAGATAGATAGATAGATAGATAGATAGATAGATAGATAGATAGAGATAGACCAAGAGTATCTGTTTGTGTGAATGAGTATGTGTGTATCCCTTCCTTTCCTTAAACCCCTCTTCCTGTCCCTCCCTGATTAAACTCATAGAATATTTTATCAGTGGGAATGACCAAAAATATATGTTGATTTTTCTCACTTTATGGTACTCTTTGCACACAATTAAAAAAAACAATGAGTTAATATGTTTGTATCTCATAAAAATTTTAGGCAGGTACAAAAGGAGAGGTTAACTTTATGTTGTTAGAAGTTTCAACACACAATTTCAATTTTGAATAGTTGCTAAAATATGACAAAAGCAATGCTTTCTTAAATTATTTATCAGAGTTAAAGCCAAAACACATGCATGGGCCTCACAAAAATGAATCCTTTCTCTATCACTTTGCTGAGAAATAATTTTTTAAAGATTTATCATAGAATAAAAAGATTCTATACTGGGGTCTAGTATAAATGATTTGCTTCACTGTTCATCTCCTGCACCATTTGCAGTCAGTGAATGAAAATAAGAATAGTCCCTTTTTGTAAGACCTAATTTATACTCTGGCTTCCATAATTATATTTTGATGGTCTTTTTTTGGGTTTTAGGAAAATCACTAGTGAGATCATATATTTTACTTTGTGTTTAGCACAGATTGGTTTCTGTACTGCCCATTTTAATAATAAGGATAGGGACAAGTTTCTTCATGTATGGTATATGGCCATTACTGGAATTACTAGCCATAGAAATTTTCCTAGTAAATTGTTCACAGTATAAAAGTTAATAAAGTCCCATTTTCATTAATTATATAAAATTCTGCTCCCAATAATTAGGCCACAGTAACTATTGTAATGAAATTTGAAGAGTTTTTCCTCTTCTTCTTCCAAATCTCTCTCCCCTTCTCCTCTTTTCAGTACTGTAGATCTAACCTACTGCCTTCTGTATGACAGGCAAGTGTTTTGCCACTGGGCAGTTTTCAAAAACCTCTTTTCAGTTTTTTTTTATGCTGAGATACGTTCTAAGCTGTCCAATTTGGCTTTGATATTACTGTGAATATGTGCAATGATTTTATGTATTGTAATAATTAAAGGAATAAGGTGACACAAGTTTTTTTTTTCAATAAGACTTTTCTGAATCTTATGTTTTATTTTCCAGATTTAACCACTCAATAAAATTACTTTTCTCAAGTTTAGTCCTGAATATTGACCATGATATACTTATTTGAGAAATAAAGATTACAAACTAATAAACTATCAATTAATGGAGGTCTTGATTTGATTATCAGGTACCAAATGCACCAAATATAAAATTTTCCTCCAGCATAACAAAGATAAATGATCTCTAAACACATATTTTCCCTATCATGTAAGAAATTGCCTTTTTTAAAAAACCAGAACATCCTAAAATCTAAAACAGCAGTTCTCAATCTACAGGTCACAATTCTTTGGGGTTTGAACAACCCTTTGCCAGGGGTGGCATATCAGATATTCTGTACTTCAGATATATACATTATGATATTATGATTCACAACAGTAGCAAATCTATAGTTATAAATTAGTAACAAAAGTAATTTTATGGTTGGGAGTCACCATAACCTGAAGAGCTGTGCTGAAGTGTTCCAGCATTAGTAAGGTTGAGAACCATTGGATTAAAAGATATTAAGTCACTCTACTTATAGGAAAAAGAGAAAACAACTTTTTAAAGTTGCTATGATAGAAAGAATAGTAGAAAAATTAAGCAAAGTAAACCTTACAATTAGATATGCCATGAATCTATTAAATAGGTAATATAGACAGAGGAAATAAGTCAACAATTATCCACACATTATATTGAAAAGAAGAATCAAAAGAGTCCTGATGTAGAATGGCCTATTCTAAGTCCTGGTCATCTCCATCTCGTAGTTAATGAAAACTGAAAAAGAATATGGAAAAGGAAAAGTGCAGCTGGAATGTTTCTATGGGCTAAGTCTGAAAGTCGAATACATGATTTGGCCAAATCTCTATTGTTAAGTGATCACATGTAACTGAATGGAAACCATGAAATAAAGGTTAGCTCTAGTTTCAGATTAGAATAGGATTATCTATCTATCTATCTATCTATCTATCTATCTATCTATCTATCTATCTATCTATCTAAACAGCTGACATTTTCTTATTCTGAACCTCTGATTAAGAAATACACAGATGGAAGGATGGAAAATGGCTAATCTGAGTTGAGTTTGCAGCATCCACCTTGCGGCTCACTATATATAGTTTCAGTTCCAGGATGAACATGGTATATACACATATATGAAAAAAATTACTCAAACATATAATATAAAAATAAGCATATGGGAATGATAACAACAAAAATTTATTCATTTGAACTCATTTTTCCATAGATGGGAATCTCCTGACATTTTACTCTGTGCCTCTTAGCTCAACTCTATTTGCCACAACTTGAGTACTGGAAGACAAGGGAGTACACTGATATTCATCTTATTTTACAATATGCTATGTGATCATATCTAAAGATATAAGTTAGATTGAAATTATTTTTATTTTCATTTATTTATGAGGAGAGGCATAGAACAAGTATGTGGAAGTTACAGAAGAACAGCTTTAAGAATTTGTATTCTCCTTCCCCTATGTGTATTCCAGGAATACAACTGGTCCTCAAGCTTGTCCAAGAGATCTTTAGCCACTGAGGCATGTCACCAGCTATAAGACTCATTATTAATTATTTACTTGCTGCATATTTTCCTTATACTGTTTATATGCTATCATTAGAGCAGATATTGAAATACAGTAAGTAACTAAGGATAAAAAAATTCAACATATTTTTTGAGAAAGCGTCTCATATATCAGAAGCTGACCCTAAAATTGATATGAAGCTTAGGATAATCTTGAGCTTATCATGGTCCTGCATCCATCTCCCAAGTGATAGGATTACATACATGTACTCTTATGCCTGTTTTATGCTATATTATGGCTAGTACCAAGGATTTAGTGCATGTAAAAATTGAACTACATTTCCACTACCTAGGACACTTTCAACAATTGTTTGTACATTTGTTTGTTTGTTCACTTGTTGTATCTGCTCATATGAACACTGATAGATTATTCTGGCAACAAAAGAAGATTCTGGTAAGATTACAAATGACTTTGCTCAGCATTATCTGTCAGCATAGAAAGAAATGCCTGTTGAGACAGCTTGTATCCCGAGGTGGCCTGCCTTCCCTCGGGCTAACTCTTTCAGCAGGAGGGAAAATGCAGGCTAAGTTTGCAATTATTTCTTCATTCTCAAGTCCCTTACCCTGCCCTATAAAGTGTCACAGCCAGTTTTTACCTTGGCAGACCCTTCATTTTCCCAAGGGAGTGAGAGGATACCTCTCGATGTGTACATTAATAAACACAGTCTGATCTGTTGAGATTCCTATCTACTTCTGCCCTCTGTCTCTTTAAACATTTGGCCCTGACTCTTTGGAAGGAAATCTGAGATCATTGGCAGCCCAAGTGTTCCACAGGAACTTCCAGTGTTCTCATCCACTCACCATCCCTGGGTCAAGTAGACCTGGTAGAACCAACTGTTGACCCTTCTCTTCTTTTACTCCCTACTGCTTTGTTCTGACACAGAATGACTTCCAGACAAAATATGATGTCTCCATTTTACCAAATTATACATCCAACACAGCCAATATTTCAGGACAAAGTAACTTGTGCAACCTAACTCAAAAGTGACTCAGCTGGGTCTTAGGTTCTCACAGGAGCTCTTTCTGTCTTGTTTTGAGACTGCTCAGTCAAAGTTTCAGGGAGCTTTCCATATCCTGTGAGCCTTGTTCAGATGAGAGTTTCAGAAATTCTCCACCAGCCTGGATGAGACTCACTCAAGAAAATGTTCCAGGAAGCAGTATTATGACAGGAAAGAGAGTGGCTGTGGTGGGCAGACTAAGCCCATTTTCTGTAAAAAGGCTAAAACTACAAAGAAGATTGTGCTGAGACTGGAGTGCGTTGAGCCCAGCTGCAGATCTAAGAGGATGCTGGCTATTAAGAGATGTAAGCATTTTGAACTGGGAGGTGACAAGAAGAGAAAGGGCAATGTGATCCAGTTCTAAGCTGATTTTGTTATGAAGAAAACAAAAAAGTTTTGAGACCTTTCAAAAAATAAATAAAAATTTAAAAAGTAAAAAAAAAAAGAAAGAAAGAAAGAAAGAAAGAAAGAAAGAAAGAAAGAAAGAAAGAAAGAAAGAAAGAAAGAAAGAAAATGTTCCAGGACCTTTCCACGGTCTCTGCAGTTTCTTGACTCCTGGAGGGTATCAAGTTTGGGGAAGCCCCTTCTACTTCCAGGTATGTTTGATCAATCTGAAACATGTTAAATATATATGGGTGAGAGGATTTGATCCCTTTTTTACTGATTCCCCTCAGACTCTGCCACAGGTTTCAAATCACACACTTGTAGCCTGTCTGCAACTAATAACAAAGCTCCTTTTGAGAGACCTCAGACTGGTCACACTTGTTCAGTTATTGGTCCAAATTTGGCCTGAATATACATTTGACAATGGGCACATCTGCCCTAAATTAGAAGCTTTCAATTTTAATATCTAAGTAGATTTGGATAACTTTATAAAATGTAAAGGAGAATTCTCTCAACGCTCCTCCCCTATATAACTCTCAAGTTACCTCAACCCCTTTTTTTAGGATTTATTTATTTTTATTTATTTATTTTTTATTTTTATTTTTATTGGATACATTTCTTTATTTACATTTCAAATGTTATTCCCTTTCCTGTTTTTCTGTCCATAAGCCCCTTATCTCCTCCCCCTCCCCCATAAGGGTGTTCTACCTCCCATCCACCTCCCCCTTACTATCCCTCTTAACCCCCAACATCCACAACATTCCCCTGCACTTGGGGGTCCAACCTTATCTCAACCCTTTCGATACCTGTCTGCTGGGGGCCAGCCCCAGTACTTCTTCTTTCTGGTTCTCTCTTGAAAGTAGCTGAAGTGGAAGAGCCTTCTGTGGGGACAGACTTGGTCTTAAAGGATATTTGTGGTTGCTGTTTAATAATATAATTACATGTCTTAAGTCTAAGTCACTTTGTTGTGGTAGTTGGTCTGCCTATCTGAGTTCCTCTGAGGTCAGAAAACTGTAGTCTCTGGCATTTAACACCTCATAATAAAACATGGGGTCATTAAGTAAAGTAGTCTTTATTCTATCTCTGCAGGAAATGTAGGACTCTACCCAGCCTACTAAGAGACACATTAAAAAGCAATTTTAGCCTTTATTTCTAAGTTCTTCAGTTCTCAAAATTTTTTGGCAAAAGTTCTCCTTCAAAAAGTTCTCCTTAAATAGTTTCCTCTCCTCTCTTCTTCTCCTAACCTTGCTTTCTCCTCCTCTTCTGATGTAACAATAGTAGTAATAATAGTAGTAGTAGTAGCAGCAGCAGCAGCAGCAGCAATAATAATAATGATAATAATAATAATAATAATAGTAAAACAATAACAGCGGCTTTACTCCCAATGTGTTTACTCCCAATGCTTTGCAATGTAATTTTTTCTAGTCTTTTGTACCTTTTCTAGGAAAATAGATCATATGGTTTTCCCAACCATCCCATACTGACAAAAGTTCACTATAAATTTAAACAGAAATTAAAATCATAAATAGAATAAGATATTTACAACAGAGAATGCTTACATAC
Source organism: Rattus norvegicus (assembly GCF_021556685.1). Taxonomy (NCBI): domain Eukaryota; kingdom Metazoa; phylum Chordata; class Mammalia; order Rodentia; family Muridae; genus Rattus; species Rattus norvegicus. The sequence goes on from NC_141554.1 coordinate 62,338,875, forward strand.
ATATGCATTAAGAATAATAAACTGGATAAATATCTATTATCTGTCACTAGATCTACAGGTTCAGGCTCATTGAAAGTTAAAAACCGTAACTTTTATTACTAAAGTATTATTGAAGTTTTGTATAGATAAACTCAATTTTTTTTTACCTCCTGTTCTTGTACCTGTAGTAAAGCATTAGTTCTCCTTTTATAACCTTTGGTTAATTGTTTTACAGCCTTTTGGAATGTGGTTTTTAAGTTGTAAATGACTGCTTGCTATCTAAGAACCAATTAACTCCTGACATGTGAATAATGGGAGGGCTGTCATTGCAGTTTTGACATCAGAAAGGACTTAATAGCAGTCCATTTATAAAGGATTTTAATCATTACCATATAATTTTAGAAATTTTTATAAAATTATTATTAAGAATTAAAAACATCTATTTGTCTATATAGCATCACTGCAAGACAGTACATTTTCCTTTTTGACAGAAATCTGCTCAAAAGGGTAGGCTAATACCTAGTGATTATGATATATATTTAATAACAACAGGAAGTGCATATTGATATCAGGAATGTAATCTTATTGGCCTTGCCTAAAGAAGCAAACCATCATAGATTTATAGTCCATGACAGAACCATCTCAGAAAATTTACCTGTTAGTTTTTAGCTTCTCCTTGATGGCTCCTGGCACCTGCCACACAGCTCCCACTACCAACCCCACTGTAGAGCTTGAATGTCTGTCATTTCTATTATGCTCTTAAGCCTACTTCTCTGAGAGAGAAAACTTCCTGGTTTGGGAATTCTTTTGCCTTATCTTTTGATCTGCCTTTGTTTTTGCCCCACCAATCCTAGATATTCTTATTTGTATTTTTACAGTTTTCTGTTTTAATGGTCTCTCAGTTATAGGTATTTATCATTATTAGCAACCTGTTGCCTTTATAAGAGGAAAAATTGTTATGCTTTTCAAGTTGTCTGCCACTAGTTATGCATATGTAAGTAACTAGATTCAGTCTTCCAGATTCAAATATTTTGGGGATATGGATAATATTGCAAGATTGTCACATATTGTTTTATTTCACTGAAAGGCTGACTATAAGGGTGGAATTTGGCCTGTCCACTTCAGATATGTTCATCTAAATGTTTCCTCCAAACACTCTGTAACATGCAGAAGGAAAAAAACAAAACATGCAAGCAAAAAGACATCATGTGCTTGAGAACAGTTAAGAAGTTTATAAACTATTTCCAGCAAATGGTACTTTGATTTATTTCACGGTATTTAAATTTTTCAAACAAAGTAAATATTGCTTTAAGGATTCAGAATTGATAAAGCTGCTCTGAAGCCTTCCTTGCATCAGTTAACCTCTCTGACTCACCAGCTTTCAAAAAATCTTGGAAAATAACTCATTTATTTCCTTGCTGTGGTACTTCAAAATTTAAAAATACTAGAATTGTCTACTACTCAAGCATAATATTTTGTCTACTGTCACAAACAGTGCTGCTCCAATACCAAGAAATACGAACTGGTTTGAAATGAGGCCCAAAAACACAGGGACAAGGCAAATATTAAACCATGAAACTCCTCATATGTATATGCTTTTGGTTCAATTTTGTATCATCCTCTTGATCACTTCTTTCCTCTTTGCTAGTCCCTTACTTATTTTTCCCTCTATCTTTAAATATTTTACTTACTGAACTTCCATCTATACATAAACAAAATATTCCTTGTAAGCTTACTCAATGGCTATTTCCCTACCACAGCTACATCTATTTCTGATAAATCTTCAAAGAGATATTTTAGGTGCTGTAGAGAAACTCTGGCTGCAGGGATTCTTCATCTCTTTTACCCAAGGCCAGACACGATTCTTTATATTAATCCTCTATTTTCTCCTGTTCCCTTACTTTGATGCTCTGTAGCTACTTTCTTGGGAAATCTTTGCTTCACTCTGTAACCAAATCATTTGTTTATAAAACTCTAACAATTATCTTTCAAAACATTTTTCTAGAAAGGCATGATGGCAATTCCATGATCCATTACAATCCATAAAGTTAAAATTCCTCCTACTACATGATGTAAGGACTTTCTCATCAACAGACATAGAACTAATCCCCTCAGAAAACAACCCTTCTCAGCTTGAAGCAGTTAAGAAAGAATCAATGTCCCTCTCCCCCATTTCTTTTAATAGCACATTCTTTAACTTTTGACTCCCCACACACACACACTTCTTTTTATACCTTTTAGGGATTGTAATGATAGGGTGACTTGGCGGTAAAACAGATTTCATATGGATAATACAAATAACTTTGATCAACTTTCACAGAAAGAGATGTCTGTAGGGATAACCTGTCTCCAAAGATAGTCACAACCAGTTTTTTTCCCTTGTTAGACCTCTCAATTTCCCATGGAACAGAGGCTGTCCTTACCTGTGTTCACTAATAATCACAGTCCCATCTATTGAAGGTCAGGCGTTCTGCCTCCCATCTCTTTACCCTTCCTTAAAAAACTAACAAGCACATACCTTGGTGTAGAAGTGATGCTCAAACTTGTGGGAGTGAACTGTCTCCATCTACAATATAAGTTCCAGGAATAGAACTCATCTGGTCCGGCTTAGTAGCAGGGTCTTTTACCTACAGCTATCTCACTGACACTTCAAAATACTTCTGAAGTAGATTAAAACATGTTCTTATCCTGTAATATGTAACCTCTATGTAACATGTAATATGTAACAGAGCTAGATGATACCATTCTTTGAACATCTTTGTCTTTGAAACTGTGTTAGGTTTACTGATGTTTTCAGTGCACAAAACATGGTAGAAATGGTAGACTTAGAGACAAGGTTAAAAAAGAACTTGGCATCCATTTTTGCCTTTTATTCATATGTTTGCTCTGAGTGAATTCAGGTACCATACAGAAGCTACATTACAGAGTGGATAGCTTGAAAGGGAAATTTGGCTGTAGCCAATAGCTAATAAGGAATTAAAATCTGGCAATGGAAACATGAATAAGTCCAGAATCATCCTGTATCCACTTGAGCCTTGAGCTGCATCTCCAGATGACTTGATGGCTTATGTTACTTGATTTCAGTCGCATAAGACATTCTAACAGAAGCTGGAGAAATAGCTGAATAAAGGACTGAAGTTCAGTTTCCAGTATCCAGTTCTTATAGATTATAACCATCTATAACTCCAGTCCCAGAGGTATCTGACACAGTTGGCCTGCATTGGAACCTATATGCATGTGCAGATATCCCTTCACAGATACATGCACATAATTTAAAATATTTTAAAAATAAATATTTAGCAAGGAAGTATGGCACCTGTTAGGCAGAGGCAGATGGTGTTCTGTGAGTAAAAGTTAAGCCTGATTTGCATAGCACATTATAATCCCAGCCAGGAGTATATAGTAAGAACATTTTTTAAAACATAAAAATAAATAAATAAATAAATAAATAAATAAATAAATAAATAAATACTTGTACATATGCACTCACAAAAGTTGTGCAAGTTCAAGATCAAGCCAGTTAAATTTTCAGTTTGAGTGGAGGGCTTACAAGTTTTGATTTTACCTTGAAAACTATTGGCAGTTGATGGCTGCTAGACAAATGAAAGTCATGCTTTTATCAAAGGGCTGCCACAGTTAGATTGACCATTCTCTAGTGGATGACCCCATATACAAGTGCATATGAACACCATTAATTGGACTTGGTGGTATAATAAAAATGAAATAAAGTTTCAAAAGTGATGTGTTCAGTCAGACCCAGGAAGGATTAGAAGTTAGGAATAAGAAGAAAAGAGATAGAAACAAGATATGAAATATAGATGTAAGAAGGTTTTAAGAAACAATAAAAACATTAAAATAAATTCTTTTAAATTGTAGAATACAGTTAAATTGTATAAATTACTGACACAGAGAAAATTTTTAAAAATAAATTGCTACCTTAATCCTCAAAGCTGTAGGTGTATGTGTTGTGTATATAGTAATAGATTACTGGTTCAGAAACATTTGCCTTGAAATAGAAACAAATATGTGAGCATGCCTATGTAAGCATTGCAAAATAGTTCATATTTGTCAATAATACTTATCTCCAACACCCACAAATGAAGAATCCTGGAATCAATTTTCCTTTGTACTCTTTTTACAAATGTCTAACAGTTTAGTTATTTTACCATACGTGTGGAAGATATACCATAAAGAGGACAGGAATTCCATAAAAAGAGCAAAATAGTCAACTAACTTAGACCCTGGGGGTTATCACAGACTGAACCACCAACCAACATATATGGGTTAGACTAAGGCCTCCAGCACATATGTAGCATATGTGCAACTCAGTATCTACATGGGTCGCCCAACACCTTAAGTGGGGACTATCCCAAAAGTTATACCCTGACTATGGATTCAGTTCCCCAACAGGCTGTCTTATTTGGCCTCAGTGGGAGAGAATGTACCTAGCCCTGCAGATGTACCAGGGTTAGGAGATAGCAAGGAGGCCCACATTCTCAGAGGAGAAGAGGAGGGGCTAGAGGGACTGACTCTGTAGGGAGGCACCAGGTGTGGGGGCAGCAATCCAGAAGTAAAATGACAAATAAGTAAATGGAAGAAAAATAAGAAAAAATAAAAAGTATTTCAAGTCATTTTGATTTTAGTGAGAAAATTATGAATGATAATATATAATGTTTAGAAAACAACAAAACAAGATATAGTAGTACACACCTTTAATTCCAGCATCTGAGAGATGGAAACAGGCATATATCTGTGTTCCTGAAAATCTGATCTACATAGCAAGTTCTAGGGTAGCCAGGACTAGAAAGACCCTGTGTCAAAAAAAAAAAAAGAATCAAATTGCTCCCCCCCAAAAAAGACGATATGTATGTTTGACCTCCAAAACAGATAATTTAGTTAATTTGGTAAAGATCACATGAATAACAAATTCTTTAAGAAGGATTAAAATTAAACAAACATACAAACAAAACCACCTAAGCCTGGAGAGATGGCATAGCATTTGAGAGCACTAGATGCTCTTTCAAGAAAGCAGGTTTGATTTCAGAAATACGTGGCAGCTCAGAACTGTCTGTAAATAATTCCTTGGTATCTGACACACTCACATAAACATACATTCAAGTAAAATAACATTGCATATGAAATAAAAATAAATTTTTAAAAATTCAAAAACATTGTTAAAAAATACCCTTAGATCACTCACTCATGTGTGGATACACCTATTTTGGTAGATAAGGTGCACCTGTATCAAAATAAGAAAAAGAATCCCCCCTACTTCAATTGATACAGATCAGCATCATTTCCATTAAGTAGATGAAATGTAACATAATATTAGCTACCTTCCTCCATAAATCCTTCTCAATGATACAGCAGGTGAAATACCTATTCATACCCCAAAATACCTTCATAATAGCTGTAGGAATCATATGAGAGACTATGGTGGCTTATTTTAGTGCAAAAATTAAAAGAATAGTTTAATTCAATAAGGAAAGAGTTTCCAAAGTCCCCATTGCCACAGTTCTAAACAGCCTACTTTTGAGAAAGAAGCACTGAGTAATGGGGACAAAAATTCAGTCCAATACTGAGACTTGCAACACATTTTAGGCTTGTCATGGAGAACCATTATGCTGAGAAAAGTTCCATGATGCTTACTGTGAAACCAATATCAAAGTCTGAGACATATGAGATGTACTAATTCAGAAAGATTCTATTGCATGAGCCTGATTTCTGTGTGCTACTGGGACAGGTGTGAGTTTCAGACACTTGGAATGGGACATGAACTACTCTCAAGTTCATATTAGTTTTATTTCTGTGGGAATCAGGTGAAACAGGGCTAAATTCCATATTGGTGTCCAAGGAACCCCACACTTGGGTATCATACTTAATGTTGGAGTTGCTCCTATGGTAAAGAGCATAAAAATGAGTTAATGTTTTTACTGCACTTGTACTTAAAACAATGTGTGCTATATTCTGCTTCTGTAATTTTGCCTATCTAGTGAATCAGACAAAATTCCTCTTTTTCTTGAGAAACAGACACTTGCAAACTAGTGTTGTAACAACAGTTTTAATTCTGTAAACATGCTTGCTATGAAACTTTTCCTTGTGGTTGCCAGTTATGTAGGCTTAAATTCTTACCAACAAATAACAGAAGAGGTTAAATAAATAAATAAATAAATAAATAAATAAATAAATAAATGCACAAGCTCAACATCCTATAAATATCTTTATATGTGAATTGAGATCAATCCTTTCAGAACCAGAGCTCACTTCAGCTGCCGGCCAAATACACCTGAGTCTTCAAACTATCAGAGTGGTACTAGGCTTCTCGAAGATCCTTTTTTTTTTTTACAGTAAATTGTAATTTACAGCTTCTCTAATACCATGAACACCTATTTTTCAGTGGGTGTGGAGGGGGCGATATGATTGGGGACTATAGCACTGAAATAAGCCTTGCTGTGTCCCAAAAATTTGAAGGTCCCTGTGACAGTGAAGTTTCCATATAACAGCTTACCATCAACTTTGGTGGACAAGAATCTATCCTCTTTTAATAATATTCTTATACTTGGAGCACATCCTGACAAATAAACACTGTGGTATGTTTATTTACCTCAGCACAATAAGCACAAGACTATATCCTGAAATTGGCAAGGAACCTAGGAAAGCAAGCCATGGCCACACACTAACATACTGCTTCATCTATCTTTTCTGGGGACAGAGACTCTGGAACACCTTAGTGGAAGAGGAAGATCCAAGTCTATTAAATTTCAAGTCCAGCTAGTATCACTTGTGCATAGATGCAATAATCGTGAGCCGTAATATAAATCTTGCAACAACAATGGTTACTTATGGCTTCTATCAAATGGACCTACTAGATGTTTGTAGAATTCCATCTAACACTTTCTGAATATTGTTTTTTAACCGATATCATTATTTTCATCACAAAGGAATGGTCATTGTGTAAAATAACAATTATATTAACCAGATGTAAGCATTATGGTATTTACTACATGTAACATTATAACACATACATTCATTACATGTTCCACTAAGAACATTCCACTAGTTTCTCTTTGAAAATTTTATATATTATTGTGAATTTGTGTGTATGATGTATGTGTATGTGTGGCATTGCTGGATTACATGAGTGGAGGTTGACAGACAACTTTGTAGAATCTGTTCTGTCCTTCCATCTTTATACTAATTTCTGGGATGGAGTTTAGATAATCAGGCTAATCAATCTCATTTATCCACTGGGCCATCTTGCTATCCCCCCTTTTTTTATTCTTTAGTCTTCTTGTAGCCTAGGATGGCCTCATACTCATTATATAGCTGTATGAGTTACTTTTTTTTTTGCTGTGACAAAACATGAAAGAATCAGCTTAAAAAAATAGGAAGAGGTTATGTGGTTCACAGTTCTAGAGGAAGTGTTCATAAGTGGCAGTAAGCCCTAGTAGAACAGCAAACTGAGATTTCTTCAACCAAAAGCACAAGGCAGGAAAGCAATTGGAAGTAGGGTGAGGGTATAAAATCTTAAATACCACCCCTAGGGAAACACTACCTATTATCAAGGCTGTACTTTCTAAAGCGCTCCAAGCAACCCCAACTGAGGATCTGGTACTCAAATGCTTGAGCCTATGGGGAACATTTTTATTTAAACCATCATAGTAGCAAAGTCTAGCCTTGAACTCCTGATGTCTCCTATAACTACTTTACAAATGCTGGGATTACCATTCTACCCACTATGCCTGGCTTACTTAATTTGATTTCACATATTAATTTAAAAATGAATTGGTAATAGAAACAAAATACATTCCACTGCACATTTCCTTGAGAAAGAAGTGCCATGAGTTGGTATTAAGTGTTGCAAAAACATAAAATTTAATTGGAAAAGGTAAGAGATTATACTCTGAATCTACCTAAAGTTGGTCTGTTATCTGACTGCCTGTTATACCAAATAACAGAGTTTAAAGAAAATACAAGATACATTACAATGTTCCACATATATAGAGTTCAAGTAGAAGCAAAATTAATCTATAAATAATCCTAGAAATTGAAGAGTATTCATTTCTGCCAATAATAGGGGCTATGATGAGTGGAAAGTCACATGAGAAATGTCACTATTTCTGGATTATTACTTTTATACTTAAATATAAATTTTAAATATCTACACAGTTTTATTTTAAAATGTTATATATACAAGTTGAACTCCATTAAATTCTTTAGTTCTGACTTTTAATGATGATGCTATTAGATTTTACTTTCTTCCTGGAAACATATGTATATGCACTTATTTGAGAGCACTATTTTGCTAAGTTTTAGTGTTTGTGTTTTTGTGTGTGATGGTGAGGATTCCTTCTTTCTCTGCCTCCGGAGCACCAAGATTAAGCGCACATGACACAGCATCCTGTTTTTATTTGGATTTATGTTTCCACACTTTCTGCCTAAGCACTTTACCAACCTATCTGCCTCCTTTGCTCCAGCAAAGCTCGCATTACCCAAGCATTATATATAATGGTATGGTAAATTACCAGAGTTATGATGGCTACAAGTTAAATAATTTTTGAATATTTTGGGAATTAATGGCTTTTATAATTTAAAAAATAATTACATATTTTAAAATATGATTTGTGTGTCTGAGTGTTTTGCCATCCTGTATGCCTGTGCAACACATGTATGTAATATACTTAGAGGGCAGAAGTGGACATCAGATCACCTGGGGTCTGGAGTTATGGATAGTTGTAAACTCTCAGGTTGACACTGGAAATCCAAGTTCACTGAAGAGAAGCCAATGCTCTTAAATGATGAGCCATTTCCCTGGCCCATTTAAATATAATTTTAGATTTAAAGATTAACTTACTCTTAAATTCTATTTGAGCCCCTTCTTAAAGGTGTAATAATTTTTGGGAGGTTATTTCAATTTTTAGAAATAATGTTTTCTTTCTATTTAAACAAGTTTCCTGTGAAGAACAAGTGAGAAATTATGCTGGTTTATACATAGAAGAATATATTTCTGCAGATGAATGTTCATAGAATAGTACTAGAGATAAACAGAATGGTGAAGATCAAGAGGAATAATGTAAAATGCAATATAAACTTGCAATTCAAATTGTATTTTTCATCAAACACTATGTCATAGCTCTTCTAAACCATCTTCCAATGAAACCCTCCAAGAAACCTTTAATTGTCTCTAAAACACAGCTGTAGAACAGTATGCTGGTGGCTAGAGGTGGGTCAGCAGGTAAGAGCACTGGCTGCTCTTCCAGAGGACCTGGATTTGATTCCCAGTACCAGCATAGCAGTTAAACTCCAGTCCCAGGGTATTTAATGTCTTCTGTGGAATCTGTGTTCATCAAGTACATAAAATGTGCAATACATATATGCAAATAAAACACTCATCCACATGCAATAAGAAGAAAATAAATAGTAATAAAACAGTATTATGGGTGCTTTCCAGCAAACCTAATAACTTGTGTCCAGTGTTTGGGAACCATATGCTGGAAAATCAGAACCAACTCCTACAAGTTATCTGAGTTCTACACTGTAGTTCCACTCTTTCCTGCCCCAACTTCACTCGCCTTCTGCAATTCCCTCCAGCCTGCACTTCCCTTGCACCAAGGAAATCAACAAGCAAAAACAAATATAAATGTCAGTTAAAAAAAAAGCCTCAGATGTCAACACTGCCCAGTAGCCACCATGCAGCACTACCTCTCACTTACTCTCTTCCATGGCTCATACAAAGCAGACTGCCAACAAATCCACCTGTGTTAAAGAACTTAGAAAACAACTTGTTGCAAAAGCCTCTCCTGCAAGAGGGTGCCCACTTCTACAGGGATGAAGAAACCTCATCCTTACAGGCCAGATACTAGAGCACACCTTGAAATATCAGGCACTATCAGAAGTTTGCTGAACTTCTGATTTGCAAGGTCCCCTTCCAGTATCTGGGGGGGGGGGGATTGCTCAGGACTTCAAACAGATCTGTGTTTCCAGGGTGCAGTTATTGGTGCTTTGCAGGAGGCAAGTGAGGCCTATCTGATAGGCCTTTTTGAAGACACAGACCTGTGTGATATCCATGGCAAATATCTATGATTATGTCAAAATATACCCAGCTAGCATGCCACACATATAGAGAACATGCTTAAGAATTTGGTACCCATCTCTTATGGGAGGGCAACAAGGCCGGTCACTATTACCAATGCTATGATATGTTTACAAATGGGAGCCTGGCATGGTTATCCCCTGAGAGGCCCTACCAGCAATTGAGACAGATGCAGAAACTTATACCCAACTACTGAACTGAAGTCAGGGACCCCTATGGGTAAATTACGGAAAGGATTGAAGAAATTGAAGGGGAGAGCGACCCTATAGGAAGATCAATAGTTTCAACAGTTTCAACTTACCCAGAACCCAAGGAGCTCCAAGAGACTGAGCCACCAACCAGGAGCATACGCGGGCCAGTCCGAGGCCCCCGACACATACAGCAGAGGTCTGCCTTGTCAGGCCTCAGTGGGAGAAGGTCCACTTAATCTTTGAAACGCTTGAGGCCCCAGGGAAGAGCGATCCCTGCTGGAGGATAGCACCCTCACAAAGGCAAGGGAGAGGAGAAATGAGATGAGGAACTGTGGGAGGAGGGACCGAAAGATGGAAAAAATGACAGGAATATAAATAAATAAAATAATAAAAATATGAAAAAAATAAATGAGTATAAAATAAAAACATTATGTTCAAAAACATAAAATAAAAATTATAGGAAGCATTTTAAAATTAGATTTCACTATGAGGGGAAACATTTCATTTTGAAAATGTGTTTTCTCTCTTCTTCCTGTTATCAGGAAATATATCTCCATATGGTCAAAAGGTACTTAAATATATGATGGAATATAAATGAAAAAATAGAGGACAAAAATCTGGTATTGGTATTATTTCCATTTTCATTTGTGTGATATTTTTATACAATTATAAGATATAAAGCATTAGTAAAGAAAAATATTTCATTGGACACATTTCATCAATTCAACCTTATAACAATTATGAATAAAGCTGTTCAAATTTTATGTTCAATGCATTTGATCATAAAATAGACTTCATACATTCCTTATCCATTCGTTATTGTCCTATAGGAAAGAGTGTGTTTTTAATGATGTCTGTCTTCAAGGTTGTTCCTGCAAGTTTACTGTTAAAATACAATAAACTATATGCACAAAACCGTCCATAATTAAAAATGGAAATAGAAAAAAATTTAAAAAGCACAAAGGGAGACAACCCTGGAGATAGAAACAAGCCGAGAAAGAAATTAGGGAAACGACACCCTTCATATAAGACCCAAATAATATAAAGTACCTCGGTGTGACTTTAACCAAGCAAGTAAAAGATATGTACAATAAGACTCCGAAGAAAGAAATTGAAGAAGTCCTCAGAAGATGGAAAGATCTCCCATGCTCATGGATTGGCAGGATTAATATAGTAAAAATGGCCATTTTACCAAAACCGATCTACAGATTCAATGCAATCCCCATCAAAATACCAATCCAATTCTTCAAAGAGTTAGACAGAACAATTTGCAAATTCATCTGGAATAACAAATAACCCAGGATAGCTAAAACTATCCTCAACAATGAAAGGACTTCAGGGGGAATCACTATCCCTGAACTCAAGCAGTATTACAGAGCAATAGTGATAAAAACTGCATGGTATTGGTACAGAGACAGACAGATTGACCAATGGAACAGAATTGAAGACCCAGAAATGAACCCACACACCTATGGGCACTTGATTTTTGACAAAGGAGCCAAAACCATCAAATGGAAAAAAGATAGCATTTTCAGCAAATGGTGCTGGTTCAACTGGAGGTCAACATGTAGAAGAATGCAGATTGATCCATGCTTATCACCCTGTACAAAGCTTAAGTCCAAGTGGATCAAGGACCTCCACATCAAACCAGACACACTCAAACTAATAGAAGAAAAATTAGGGAAGCATCTGGAACACATGGGCACTGGAAAAAATTTCCTGAACAAAACACCAATGGCTTATGCTCAAAGATCAAGAATCGACAAATGGGATCTCACAAAACTGCAAAGCTTCTGTAAGGCAAAGGACACTGTGGTTAGGACAAAACGGCAACCAACTGATTGGGAAAAATCTTTATCAATCCTACAACAGATAGGAGCCTTATATCCAATATATACAAAGAACTCAAGAAGTTAGACCGCAGGGAGACAAATAACCCTATTAAAAAATGGGGTTCAGAGCTAAACAAAGAATTCACAGCTGAGGAATGCCGAACGGCTGAGAAACACCTAAAGAAATGTTCAACATCTTTAGTCATAAGGGAAATGCAAATCAAAACAACTCTGAGATTTCACCTCACACCAGTGAGAATGGCTAAGATCAAAAACTCAGGTGACAGCAGATGCTGGCGAGGATGTTGAGAAAGAGGAACACTCCTCCATTGTTGCTGGGATTGCAGACTGGTACAACCATTCTGGAAATCAGTCTGGAGGTTCCTCAGAAAATTGGAGATTGAACTGCCTGAGGATCCAGCCATACCTCTCTTGGTCATATACCCAAAAGATGCCCCAACATATAAAAGAGACACGTGCTCCACTATGTTCATCGCAGCCTTATTTATAATAGCCAGAATCTGGAAAGAACCCAGATGCCCTTCAACAGAGGAATGGATACAGAAAATGTGGTACATCTACACAATGGAATATTACTCAGCTATCAAAACCAATGACTTTATGAAATTCTTAGGCCAATGTTCGGAACTGGAAAATATCATCCTGAGTGAGGTAACACAATCACAGAAAAACACACATGGTATGCACACATTGATAAGTGGCTATTAGCCCAAATGCTTGAATTACCCTAGATGCCTAGAACACATGAAACTCAAGACGGATGATCAAAATGTGAATGCTTCACTCCTTCTTTAAAAGGGGAACAAGAATACCCTTGGCAGGGAAGAGAGAGGCAAAGATTAAAACAGACACAGAAGGAACACCCATTCAGAGCCTGCCCCACATGTGGCCCATGCATATACAGCCATCCAATTAGACAAGATGGATGAAGCAAAGAAGTGCAGGCAGACAGGAGCCAGATGTAGATCTCTCCTGAGAGACACAGCCAGAATACAGCAAATACAGAGGTGTATGCCAGCAGCAAACCACTGAACTGAGAACAGCACCCCCGTTGAAGGAATCAGAGAAAGAACTGGAAGAGCTTGAAGGTGCTCGAAACCCCATATGAACAACAATGCCAAGCAACCAGAGCTTCCAGGGACTAAGCCACTACCTAAAGACTATACATGGTCTGACCCTGGACTCTGACCTCACAGGTAGCAAGGAATATCCTAGTAAGATCACCAGTGTAAGGGGAAGCCCTGGGTCCTGCTAAGACTGAACCCGCAGTGATCGTGATTGTTGGGGGGAGGGCGGCAATGGGGGGAGGAATTGGAGGGGGAAACCCATAAAGAAGGGAAGGTGGAGGGGTTAGGGGAATGTTGGCCCAGAAACTGGGAAAAGGAATAACACTCTAAATGTAAGTAAGAAATACTCAAGCAATTAAAAAAAAAACATAAGAAAAGTATACTATTCTTCTTGTAAACTTGCCCTGTCTATCTTTAAATTTTCATGATACAGAAAATATATATTCATATTTACTGAGTGTTCTATCAGGACACAAAAATTAAGCCTTAATTTATTGTCATTCACCTTTAAATTCAAATTTAGATAATTTAAGATAGTAGGTGTGCCAGGAAATAACAAAGAATATGATTTCTCTCTATTATGCTTTTGGCTGATAGTATGCAAGAATGAACATTATTGTCACCTTGGACTATCAAAACTCTGGAAACTTTTTGGGCAGCTAATTGGCAATTATTCTTTTTCATAATTTGTTTCAATCTCTAGTCTTTTCCACACCTGTCCTTTTAAGAAAATGCTGTCTGTGGATGTCTTATTTTAATGTACTGTTTGGCATCTTTTACAACTTTATGCAACTAAATTTTGTATATAATTAGGAGACTATTGCATGATGGTCATGGAAATCTTTAAAGAACTCTCCTATAGACATTTCAAATTGGAATTAAAATACTGTTTTGGAACACTATAGCAAAAGTGGAGTTTCATTTAATTATTAAATTTAAGTAGTTTTCCCCATTGTCTCACAAGACATAACTTTATTCTGGATGTGTTTGCTATACACTAACAGGAACAATATAGGCAAAAATGAAAGTCGTATGCAATTTCTAACTACTGTACTAGCTTTACAATTTATTAAAAATTATCATCTTGTCATACATGTGGTATATACATACATACATGCAGATGTGAAGGTCAGTGAGCACCAGATGTCTTCCTCTACTGCTCTTCTGCTCTGCACTGTATTTTCTTGATAGCAATTCTCCCACTGAACCTGAAGCTTGCTGCCGCTGTCTCATAGGCTCCAGGGAATCTGCCTCCCAAGGTTGGGTCTACCTCCTAATCCTGTGGTTGCATTCATGTGTACCCTAAACGAGCTGGGTGCTGGAGATATGAATTCCAGTTTTACTGCTTGCAAATACAAGTGCTCTTACCAACTGAGCTCTCTCCATAGCCCCATTTTTTATCTCTAAAATCCTAAAAGTACTTTTGTTCTGTTTTGCATCAGGAGCTTGCTATATACCCACCCTTCCCATGATCTCAGTATGTAATCCATACAAGAGAGCACTCGCCTGAGAGATGAAGTAACAGATTTTTGCCTTGTATTTTTTTCACTTTAATTTTCCCACTATAGATGGGAAATATGTCAATAGATAGATAACGCACATTGTCACTCTATCTGATACATTATGTCTTCCTTTACCACCAATTAATACCCCAAAGTAATAAATATTAAAAATATTACTAACTTAGAAAATTTATCTCACATGCTGTTAAGGCAGAGGATGTTGCAAAGTTCAAGTTCTATCACAGTAACAGAAACATTGTGGGTGAGACATGTTTAACCAAGTATTTAAAAGTGTTTAAACATTACATGGCTGTAGTAATTGGCTAAGCACTTAATTTTTTTTTAATTTTATATGTATTGTTTTACCTGCATGTATGTGTAAAATGTCTTTGCACATGTGCCTGGTGCCCACTGAGGCCAGAATAAAGCATCAGGTTTCCTGGAACTAGAGTTCTACATAGTTAGGAGCTAACATGTGAGTAGTAGAATTAAACTCAGATCCTCTACAAGGGCAAGGGTTCTAAAGCTCTAAGCAATTCCTCCAGGCCCTAACTAATATGTCCTAGTGCATTCGTTTTCTAGTTTATTTGCTTGCTTCAAATATTAGAAACTAAAGTAAAAAAATATGTAAGAAGCAATGGGTGTGAAAAATTGGGAGCAAATGTAGGTTGAGATATCTTGAACATTAAGTAAAGACTGAACAGGTGCTGATTTCTCATCGCCTCCACAAATCCAAATCCATATGGTATGGTCTGAGTGTCTTTGAGAAGAAGGCACTTCTTTTCACGAAGCTAAAGAATACATGGGAAAATATGGAGGAGATCTGGAGTACTTGTAGACTGAGTTAATACCCAACACAAACAAGGACAAGCCCACACATGAGCAACAGTGTACATGAACTGTGTGCTACATTGCCTGGCATATCTTCCCTTACTGAGAAAAAGAAAATGTAAGCCACTACTTTATCTTTCAGATCCTTTTGCCAAATACATATCATGATAAAACAATCTGAGATCAATTCAGGAAATCCTGAAAGATTTTAGGTTAACTGTGTTAGTACAGTAAAAATCTATATAGAGGGTCCTTTTAACAAACAGCAAGTTGGGGCAGAAATACCAAATTAATCTGCTTTTATTGTTTTGGCAGTCCCTATAAAGTACCAACATTGTGTTAATATTGCTAGCACACAGACTACCCATTTTTAAAGAATGTTCCAAACTCAGGATCTTAGTAAATAACTCTCTTCTCTTTGTCCTCTCATGTTTACATATACATTGTATACATGTGTAAATATATTTGCAGGTTCTATAAACCAGAGTTTATATCAGGCAACATCAATAGCTCTCTACTTTCTCTGGATACACAGGGTCACTTTCTGAAACCAGGAATCACTGTTTGTCCTAGGCTGGCTAGCTAGCTTGCTCCAGAGATTTTGTCCCATACTCAGGATTACACAGACAACCTATCAAATCCACCCATCTTTTATATATGTTTTAGGTATGTGAACTCCAGTATTCTTGCTTGCATGGCCAGTGCTTTGCCTATTGAGCAATTTCCTGAGACCCTATGACTTATTTTAAACCGCAGTGCAAAGTTCAGACTCACTGGTTTTTGCAAGTGAAGTTTCTTTGAGATATCTGCTGACCCTTTCTTAAAAACCAATATGTAGGGGCTTCTTCAGGCTTTGAGATTACCAGGTATTTATCTCTAACTCTGAATCTCACTGAACAGTGAAAAAGGTAACTTCAAAGTCTATCTTATTGTGCAAATGTCTCTACATGTTCCCATGGGAAGAAACATAATGCCTATTTCAGGAAGAATTATTGATGGACACCCACTGTTCAGATGTTCATTTACATTGTTCATTTGAACAATATTCTTGAAAGAAGGATGTGTTATAACTCATGGTAATTTAAGGAAAGTTGATTTTTTGCAATTCTTTACCATAAGCAAATACATATATCAAATAGAATTTGGTCACTCACTACCCAAAATTTACATTAAATAAGAAAAAAATAAAACAACTTAAACTCTTCTAAACTGTATTGCAGTTTTAAACATTGTTTAGGTGCCAAAAGTAATTTTCATTTATTTTAAAATTATTTTTTATATTTTGCTCTCATATGTGCCTATGCACTAAGTGCATGCCTAATGTCCTTGGAGGCAAGAAGAGTTTTGCATCCTATAGATGTGGAGTCACAGGTGTAGTGAACCATCTTGTTGGTACTGGGACTGAACGTGAGTTCTTTGGAAGAGCCACGCCTGCTCTTAACCACTAACCGATATCTCTAGCCACCAAAAGCACTTTGCTAATAGTTTTATATCAAGTGGTTTTATAAAAACACAAACCATCTGTTATTTCAGTTGTTATAGTTTCAACATGAAGTCAAATTTGGTGATAAACTCATAGAAAGACATTAACCAAGGAGGATATTTGGAAGGTAAAAAATGTTATTTCTCTTTCTTTTCTTTTCTTTCTTTTTTTTTTTTTTTTCGGAGCTGGGGACCGAACCCAAGGCCTTGTGCTTGCTAGGCAAGCGCTCTACCGCTGAGCTAAATCCCCAACCCCAAAAATGTTATTTCTCAACCAGAACATTTCAAAAACATTGAAATGGCAGGTCAAGCAAATAGTGACTGAATCTAATTTCTTTCCAGGTTTAATGTGTTTAAATAATTTCATGTTATTAGTGTCGATTCTGAAAATGTGATTAAATCAAAGGAAGTATATAATTCCTTATCTGATTAGAAACAAAACTACTTTATCCTCTTGCTTTTATCTGTGGCAGAAAGCCAAAGAACAAAGTGTGTGGTGTGTATAACCAAGGGTTCGCATGAAAAGAAAAACACCATGGTTTGTTTTATTTTACTTTACTTTAGAACACAAACATTTCTTAAAATTTTATGACAAAAAAACTTAAGATTCAGAATCAAGTTACTGAACATTTTTAACCCAACAATTTTTGAGGAACAGAAATCAGATCTTACAGAACTATTAATTTTTTCACCAAATTTAGGCAAATCCATAGTTATCTGTAAGAATACAAAGTAGGCCTCTTATATTTTTATAATTATGTAGTACACAGGGTAGCAAGGAATAACAAAAATCAAGTAATAAAAAGTGGAAGTGGAAATAGAAATACTTTCACTATAAATCGCTGCAAAAAGAAAGAAAGAAACTCCTACAATCTGATTTTTAAAGTCCTATGAAGTGACATCAGCTTCAAGTGGTGTCTCAGGACATTCCTTAGGATGTCTGGCACTGTGAGTCTTGGTTTTCTTCCTCATCAGAGCTGCTGGAAGAGTCACTGAAATCTCCGCCTCCAACTTCAATTCTTATACCTCTCAGATTACGTTGGTAATTTGACTGTGTCAAATGACTCATGAGGAACCAAAGCATGTGGTTGTCAAACAGGGAAGTGTGGTGTAAGGTAAAATTATCTCGTTTCAGCTTATTAATTTTAATCACATTCTTTAAGCCAGTAAGTTTACTGGAAGTTTCAGCTATGGGTGACCAGATCTTAACTTCATGGTCTAGCCCACTGGATGCCAGCACAGGCATGTAAGGATGGGGATCAATACAGTTTATTGTTCCTCCTTCATCTGCCTCCAAGAACTGAACAATCTGGCAGGATGATTTTTCCCAGATGAAGATGTGCCCACAATCACTACCACTCATAACAAATTCACTTCTTGGGCCATAGAAATATACACCTTTCACTGTGGCATTATTTCTGTGTCCTTTATATCTCTTAGCATATTGAGCTCCATCACTATCAGAAGAGTTGAAGATATAAATATCTTCATCATTGTAGCTAGCCAGGACCTCTGTGCCATCATAACTATACATCAGAGAGGTGATATATGCTGGGTATTCACAGCTAATAAGGTGATGAGGGCAGAATTTTTTGAGAACTCCATTGTTGACATTCTCATCAATTTTCCTTTGGTCATAAATTCTCACAAACTGATCTTGCCCACCTACAGCAAACTGGTAGACATTGGCAGGATTCACAAAGACTGTATATAGTCCCACTTTCTTATCACCATCTTTGGTTACCATCAGCTTTGAAGCTGGCTGGGCTTGTCTGAGGTCAATACTGAAGACAACTGCATCTTCACCTGAACTTAAGAACCTAAAGGGTGAATCTGGCTCCAAACCCAGTCTATGGGATGCTCCTCCATGCTTTACCAAACGCTTAGTCATGTGAGTCCCTGCCATAGCAGATAGATGTGCAACTCGTACCTGCCCATCACGGCCGCACATAGCCAAGATGGCATCATTACAGTTAGGAAGGAATTTTGCCTGTAAGACATTATTTTTGTGGCCACTGTCAAAGTTCAGTAATGGTCGCTGATGAAGCCAGTCCCACACAATAACTTTTAGATCATCACTGCCACTAGCCAGCAGGGTGCCACGTTGGTTAAAATGAACAGTGTTAACACAACCAGCATGGCCTTCAAAAACATACTCTAGGGAGAAGCGCTGCACAAATAATCTTGCACCACAGGCTTCATACACAAAGCGACCACTGGAACCAAGCTGCCTATCCCGAAGGGCATTAAGGACATTCCATCGAGGTTTTAGGAGAGGAGATGTCTCTAAGGCCATCCATTCATCTATCGAACTATCTTCAATGTCATATTGCTCACTGCGCTCCACACTGTTCTGTTCATACACCTCAGAGACCTCATCCTGATCATTCCCAACTACACCTTGCCCCAACACACGGTGGTGGAATGGGCTTTCCAGTCCCTGTTCTTCTACAATCTCACAAGCATCCAAAACATGGTGGCGGCGGAGGAGCAAGCTTCCAATTTCATGCTCCACAACCTCACCTTCCTCCAACTCATGGTGCTGCACCAGGCTTTGCACTCCCTGTGCTACTACAACCTCACCTTCCTCCAACTCACAGTACTGTACCAGGCTTTGCACTCCCTGTGCTTCCACAACCTCACCTTCTTCTAACTCATGGTACTGTACCAGGCTTTGCACTCCCTGTGCTTCCACAACCTCACCTTCCTCCAATTCATAATGGCAGAAAAGACCTTGCACTTCCTGTGCTTCCACAACCTCACCAGCCTCTAACTCATAGTGACATAACATGCTTTGCACTCTCGGTGCTTCTAAAACCTCACCTTCTTCCAACTCATAACTGCAGAACAGGTTTTGAACGCCCTGTGCTTCCACAACCTCTCCGGCCTCCAGCTCATAGTGATGAAAAAGCCTTCCCACACTCTGCTCTTCCACAATCTCACCTTCCTCCAGCTCTTGAGGACTGGATGAGCATTCTGTACTGCTGATAAAATTGTCAGAGTCCTCAAAGCTGGGAAGATTGGAGTCATCATCATCGTCGTCATCGTCACCCTCGTAACCCTGGTAACCATCCCCAGAATTTTCATCAGTATTTTGAGGGCTGGAAACACTGCTCTCTTCGGTTTCAGTAACATTACTGCTTGGTGCCAGACTCACTTCTGGACCCTTCATTTTGATGTCAGAAATTGTCTCTGTGTCCACCAGGGCACCAGATGTCTCACTCAAGCAGCTGTGTTCACTTATGTTCTCAAAACTCTCTGCGACCTTTGCGTAGCTCCCTTGAGATGACATTCTGAATGAACTTGTGTAAATGACTAACCACTCAGATTTAAAGACAGCAAGCTGGTTAACCAAACAGATGACGGACTGAAGAAGCAAGAGTCCTGGAGCTGTAAGTACTCTACACAGTCATCCCACTTAAGAAGGAGAAACCTGTAAAATGGGAGACAATTAAATACAAAAGTTAAATGGCAGAAATGAAAGAGCTTGCTGTTGTATGTTACAGTAGCCAATAGGTTCAGAAACATTCATAACTCACCTCTTCAGATATTTCAGAGCAACTTGTTTTGTTTCTCTCTTCTTCTCCTCTAGAGGACAGACTGAAGAAGCAAGAGGAAGGGAGCAGCAAGCACTCCGCACAGTCGTTGCACATAAAATGAGAGACCTGTAAATTGGAAGACCTTTAAATACAAAAGCAAAATGGTGGACAGGAAACAGCTTGCCGCTGTGATATGCATTACAGTAGCCCATAAGCTTCAGAAAGATTCATATTTCACCTCTCCCCCGGTATTTCAGGGCAACTTACTGCTTATATTCCTCCCTTAATTTTACTTTCTCTTCTTTTCTCTTTTTTTCTCGTTCTTGACTCTAGAGGACAGACTGAAGAAGCAAGAAGCAAGGTGCAGCATGCACTCCGTATGGTTGCAGCAGGTAAAATGAAAGACCTGTAAAATAGGAGACCATTAAATACGAAAGCAAAATGGCGAACCGGAAATAGCATGCTGACGTGAGGTACACTACCATACTTGATAAGGTGCGGAAAGATTAACTTCTCAACTCTCTGTGTATCTCAAGGCAACTTACTGTTTATATTCCTTCGTTACGTTTCCTTCTTTTCCCCTTTCTCTACTTTTCTCGTTCTCGTCTCTGGAGGACAGACTGAAGAAGGAGGAGCCAAGGCACAGAAAGCACTCTGTACTGTAGCAAGCTCAAGCACTCTGCTCGGTCGTTGCACATAAAATGAGAGACCTGTAAAAATGGGAGACCGTTAAATACAAAACTAAAATGGCGGACCAGAAACAGAGTGCTAATATGATGTACATTACAGTAGCCGATAAGGTTCAGAAGGATCTCACCTCTCCCGGTATCTAGGGGCAACTTACTGCTTATAGTCTTCCCTTTCTTTCCCTTTCTTTTTCTTTTCTCTTCTTTTCTTGTTCTCGTCTCTAGAGGACAGACTGAAGAAGCAGGAGACGAGACACAGTAAGCACTCCACCCGGCCGCCACATGTAAAATGAGAGACCTGTGAAATGGGAGACTGTTAAATACAAAAGAAAAATGGCGGACCGGAAACAGCATGCTGATGTGAGGTACATTACTGTAGCTGATAAGGTTCAGAAAGATTGATTTCTCACCTCTCCGGGTATCTCAGGGCAACTTACTGCTTATATTCCTCCTTTACTTTTTTTTTTTCTCGTTTCTCTCCTTTTCTCATTCTCCTCTCAACGACAGACTGAAAAAGAGGCAGGGCGCAGCAAGCACTCCACTTGGCCGACACACATAAAATGAGAGACCTGTAAAATGGGAGACCGTTAAATACAAAAGCAAAATGGCGGACCGGAAACAGCATGCTGACGTGATGTACATTACAGTAGCCGATAAGGTGCAGAAAGATTAAAATTCGTATCTCACCTCTCCCGATACATCAGGACAACTTACTGCTTATATTCCTCCTTTTCTTTTTCTTTTCTCTTCTTTTCTCCTTCTCATCTCTAGAGGAAAGACTGAAGAAGTAGGAGACAAGGCACAGCAAGTACTCCGCACAGTTGTCACAGGTAAAATGACAGACCGGTAAAATGGAAGACCTTTAAATACAAAACCAAAATGGGGAACCGGAAACTGTGCTGACTTGATGTACATTACAGTACCTGATAAGGTTCAGAAATCTTCATTTCTCACCTCTCTGGGTGTCTCAGGGCAACTTGATGATTTTGTTACCCCTCTTCTCTTTTCTTCTCTTCTCTTCTCTTCTCTTCTCTTCTCTTCTCTTCTCTTCTCTTCTCTTCTCTTCTCTTCTCGCTCTTATCTCTTCTAGAGAACAGACTGAAGAAGCAGACAACAACGAGCAGAAATCACTCTGCTCTGCAGTCACAGGTTAAATGAGAGACGTGTGAAATGGAAGACCATTAAACACAAAAGCAAGATGGAGAACCTGAAACGGTGAGCTGATATAATGTACATTATAGTTGCCGATAAAGTTTAGAAAACTTTGTTTCTCACCTCACCGAGTATATCTCAGGGCAATATATTGTTTTTGTTTCTCCCCTTTCCTTTCCTTTCCTTTCCTTTCCTTTCCTTTCCTTTCCTTTCCTTTCCTTTCCTTTCCTTTCCTTTCCTTTCCTTTCCTTTCCTTTCCTTTCCTTTCCTCTCCTCTCCTCTCCTCTCCTCTCCTCTCCTCCTCTCCTCTCCTCTCCTCTCCTCTCCTCTCCTCTCCTTTCCTCTCCTTTCCTCCCCTCCCCTCCCCTCCCCTTCCCCTCCCCTCCCACATTTCCTCCCCCTCCCTCCTCCCCCCATTCTTGTCTCTTCTAGAGAACAGACTGGAGAAGCAGGAGACAAGGAGCAGCAAACACTCTACACGGTTGTCATAGGTAAAATGAGAGACCTGTGAAATGGGAGACTGTTAAATACAAAAGCAATATGAGGAACCAGAAACGGTATGCTGACACAATGTACATTTATAGTAGCCAATACGGTTCAGAACCTTGGTTTCTTAGCTCACTGTGTACCTCAGGGCAACTTATTTTTATTGTTTCTGTCTTTTCTTTTCTTTTCTTTTCTTTTCTTTTCTTTTCTTTTCTTGTCTTTTCTTTTCTCATCTTTTCTTTTCTCTCTTTTCTCTTCTGATCATTTATTTTCTTCTTTTATTTTCCTTCTCCTTTCTTTCCTTCTCTTCTCCTCCTTTCCCCAACCCATCCCCCTCTCTCAGTAATGTAAGAGCTCTGCTCCAACAGAGATGAGGCTGCTATACATACTGCGTATTCTTGTTTTCTTATATTATTCTATATTTTTGAATATATTTATGGGGAGTATGAGTCGATTTCTTGTATGAGTTTCGAGGATTGGTCTGTTGTTGTCAGGAATGGATAGAAGTACTTTTACAAGCTATATGATCTTTTTGGCCACACAAAGTTCTTTCGAATATTGTAACTTGGTGCACTTCTGGAAATAGATTTAGTGGAGAACTATTAGAAAATAAGTGACTCTCGTTAAGTAAAATTACTCCATAAACCTCTCAGTGCTTTGTCAGAAGTAAATGTTCAATGTGAAATGAAAATAAGAGCAGGTGCAATTAAAGGTCAGTTAAGAAGTCTATAGATGATGACTTTGTAACATATAATAAATGTAAACACTTCAAATATTTTGAGAAAACTTTGAAAATAGTTATCTGGCAAAAATTGTTTAGGGATGAGCCACAAACAACAGTACAGCTAATTGATTTTCAAAACAAGCAATTTTTAGTATGAACAGATGTCAGATTCTACATTAGACACAGAAATCTTCATAGTTATCTAAAATTTGAGATTAAGATTAACTCAAGTCTTCTGTACTTCCTATAGGATCCTGTAGTGAGGAAAATATAGTCCCCTTTATATAATCAAGGTTAAAATCAACTGGTGAATTCAAAGAGTACATGGACATGAATAACTGATCCACCAATTTAAGACAGAAGTAGGCCCTCTGTCGTTTTCCATCAGAAACACTATGTACATATTTTTAGAGCCCATTCAATTTAAGGCATTTATAGAGTAACAATCTAATTTTATGAAGAAGAATGATGTTATAGAACTACCAGAATATTTTCTAGAGCCTTCAGGATGTAAGGCCATCTTTGCAGAGTATTTTAGGAAAGTAGAACATCTGTGTAAGGATTGTTCATTGATGTTACTATGATAGTTACCTTCGTATTTGAATAAATTTCCATTAGGATGATAAGATTATATTTTCTTTCATGTGTGGAGAAGTGATTGATGTGGTATATATGCATTTGAATGTGTGTGTGTGTACACACATACAAACATGAATACATGCACATATAGGTGTTCTTACATGTGTGTGCATGCTTGTAGAGAATGGAGAGTGAGAGTAGTTATCTTACATTATTTTCTTATCAACTTTTCTTGAAAAAGGAACCCATAGTAAACCTGAAACTTGCCTTTTTGACTATACTTAATGTCCAGTGAGCTGCTGGATACTACCTAGCTCTGCTCCTCAGCAGTGGGCTTATAAATACCCATTGCCGCACCCAGCTTTTTATCAGTTTTCTAGAGATCTACACTGAGGTCTTCATGCTTGCACAGGAAATGCTTTCCCAACTGAACCATCTTTCCAACTGCTATTTCTAGGTATTATAGCAATGACTGGCAGAAATAATGCCATAATAAGAAAAATAAGGATCTCTGAAAGTATTTCCAACAATGAAATTTTATAAAAGCAGCAATATAAAGTCTTCTAAGGAGAAAAGTTCTAAGGTTAGTGATAGTGGAAAAAATACATAAAAGAATACTCATAGCAATTTTTACCACAGTTGCATGAACTTCAACAGAAGCACCTCATGATTAATGTGGTAAATAGATTAACCTATATTGCTACAATGAATAGTATATAACAATGAGAATAAATGAACTAAAACCTACTGCATCAATTTGTAATGCTGGCTCACACCTTTTATCTTAGCCCTTAGGAGTTTGAGGCAGGAATATCAATATTTCAAGGGCAGTGTTGGCTACATATGACGTGCAAGGCCAGCCTGGAATACACCAGACATTTTCTGAAAAAAAAATGTATAAACATGGATGAAACTTAAAGGAACAACATTGAATGAAAAACTAGTCGGTGAATAATAGTTAATAACTTGACTTTTATGCAGGTCTATGTAGTTTTTTATCTCTAATATAACTGTTTTGAAAGACAAGGAAACATGTTTCACAAGTCAGAACAAAATTATTTTATAGATTTTTGGAAGTTGGGTGTCTTAGTCATTGCTCTGAAATGACACCAGGACCAAGGCAATTCTTAACAAAGAAAGAATTTAGTTAGGGGCCTGCTCACAGTTTCAGAGGTTTAGCCCATTATCATCATGGCAGGAAGCATGATCTCATGCAGGGCA
Source organism: Rattus norvegicus (assembly GCF_021556685.1). Classification (NCBI taxonomy): domain Eukaryota; kingdom Metazoa; phylum Chordata; class Mammalia; order Rodentia; family Muridae; genus Rattus; species Rattus norvegicus. Next base: position 62,364,260 of record NC_141554.1, read on the forward strand.
GTGCTGGAGCGGTAGATATGAGCTACTTTTTTTATGTTTTATCTAGGCTGAAAGATTCTGAGCTTGGTGTGGACATTTCACATATTTAAGTTTACTTTCAGTAACATACTTCCTCCAGCAATGTCACGTCTTTAACCCTTTCAAATAATGCCACTCCCTCATGGCAAAGCACCAAATGTGTGAGAACAGCAATATCAACCATTCTTTACTTCAACTTCCATATTCTACTCCCTGCCCTCCATAGGCTTATATCCATATTACAATGCAAAATATATTTAGTACAACTTTAAAAGTTCCCATAGTCATTCACAGTCTTGAGGCTGCTAAAAGTCCATTCTGAGATTGAAGGCAATTTTCTTAACTAAGTAACATAAAATTTTAAAACAGCATACCACATATTTCCAACTTACAGAGCCACAGGATATACATTACCATTCAGAGACTGCCCCACCTGGGGATCCATCCCATATGCAGTCACCAAACCCAGTCACTATTGTTGATGCCAAGAAGTGCTTACAGACAGGAGTCTGATATGAGTGTCTCCTTAGAAGCTCTGCCAGACCCTTACTAATACAGTGGAGGATGCTTGTAGCTAACCATCAAACTGAGCATGGGGACCCCAATGGAGGAGTTAGAGAAAGGACTGAAGGAGCTAAAGGGGTTTGAAGGCCCAGAGGAAGAACAGCAATATCAACCAACCAGACCCCCCAGAGCTCCCAGGGACTAAACCGCTAACCAAAAAGTACACATTGAGGAACTCATGGTTCCAGCTGCATATGTATCAGAGGACGGCATTGTCTGACATCAATAGGAGGAGAATCCCTTGGTCTTGGGAAGCCTTGATTCCCCAGTGTAGGTAGGGAAATGCCAGGGTGGTAAGTGGAAGCATTCTCATAGAAGCAGGGGGAGGGAGGATGGGAGAGGTGGGAATCCAAGAAGAGGATAACATTTGAAATGTAAATATGTAAAATATTCAATAAAAAAGTAAATTGAAAAAAAAGCAGAAAAAGCAACATAGTAAGAAAATACTAGAGCAAACCAGGAACAAAACCAGCTGGGCAATCTCTAAACTCTGCATCTCTGATGTCAATGTGATCTTCATTTTTCCAACTTCTGGATTCATTGTCTATAATATACATCTATCTCATGAGCTGGTTCTACTACTCCCTGTTAACAGCTCTCCTTGGCAGGAATCAGAGGACTCTGACATCTTCTACATCTTGGGGTCTTTCACAGCTTCATCCAATGGAGGAGTCTCTGGGCCTCCATATAGAGACTTTCTTGACACAGGCCTGGCCTCAGCAGCATTTCTTAGAAACAAAGAGATTACACAACCCTTTCTTCTATTCTTGTTCTTCCTGAAGCTAGAATTTGACCCCTCCTTCAATTATGTTTCTCTAAGCTCTCTGCTTTGTATGTTTCCTTCACAGCTTACACTTTCCTTTAATTCCTTTTCACAAACAGGAAGCTTAGCTAGGTGGAGTATTATTTGAGGTCACCATTCCTTTTATTCCATTTAACATCAAGTTTTCTTCAGACTTTTTTATTTTCTTGAGCACTGGACTTGGTTCTAACATTACACTTCTTAGTGGTCTTTTCTCCTCAAACTATACTTTTTATACTTTTCCCTATTCTGCTGGCTCCATTTCATTATAGATCTGTATATGAGTAACCACTAATAACCAAGCAACATACTCAACACTAGGCTGTTTTCAAATCTCCTCAGGCAACACTATTAATACCAAACACTTCGGTTTATCTTGAGACAAAACTTTAGGACAAGAGCAGAAGTCATCTATATTCTTTGCCAATATATCACAAGTATGGACTTTATGCCATTGATTACTATTCTTCCTGTTTGAAATTTCTTGATCTAGGCCATCACAGTACAAAACACCTTCAACACTGTTTTTTGTGCTTCTACTAGGATTGCTCAGTAACCTTAATAAAATATCCAAATGTTTTTATATTTTAAAGTCTCAAAATCTTCCATAGTCTTCCAACAAATAGCATGATCAGGCCTGTTACAGTGATAACCCAATCCCTGGTACTAATTTCTGTTTTAGCCACTCTTCTATTGCTGTGGAGAGACACCAGGACCAAGGCAAGTATTAACAGAGAAATCATTTTACTGGGACCTGCTCACTGTTTCAGAGGTCTAGTCTATTATCATCATTGAAGGGAGCATGACAACCTGCAAGCAGGTGCTGGAATAGAACCTGAGAGCTATATCCTGATTCATAGACTGAGAAAGATACTGTGAGCTTGGTATGGGCAATTGAAACTTCAAAGCCCACCCCCAGTGATAAACTTCCTCCAAAAAGGCCATACTTCCTAATCCTGTAATTCTTTACAGTAGCATCACTCCCTAGTGATTAAGCATTCAAATATATGATCTAATAGGGGCCATTCTTATTCAAACCATCATACAGGATAAAGGAAGTTTTAAAAAAAACTTCACATATTTGTACCTTACCCTGACTATAGATAGGTTTTATTACTTTTTATCAATCTATTTTGGCTAGATATACACTTATTTATCCATTTATAAAATTTCAGCTACTTAGGTGTTTTCACAGGAGTACATGTACACATTTGTACCAAGGTACACATGTGGAGATCAGAAGACAGCTTGAAAGGGCCAATTGTCTCCTATTACCATGTGGTTCTGAGACATGAAATTTGGGTCATTGTGCTTTTTGGCCAAGTGCCATTGCTCCATCTTGCCTGCCCTATTGATCATTTTTTTATGAATATAGCATGGTTTTTTGTTTGTTTGGAAACAGGGTGGCACTGTATCATTATGGCTGGCCTGTGGTATCCTATGTAGACCAGATTGGCCTTGAACTTACATAGATCCATCTGCTTCTGCCTTGTGAGTGTTATGATTAAAGGTGTTTGCCACTATGTCTAGACTGCCTGGAAGGTTTTAAAAAAGAAATTGGGGGCCATAAAATGGGTTAACAGTTAAGAGCACTTCTTGTTTGTGTAGAGGACTTGGATTAACTTCTTAGTACCTACAGGGCAACTCAAAAAAACGTAACTCCAGTTCCAGGGTATCCAACAGTCTCACTCGTCTTGTCTTGCTGGGCACCAGGTATATACATGGTGAGCAAAAATGTATGCATAGAGAACACTTATGTACACAAAATAAAAAAATTCTATATACCTAAAAATCAAATAAAAAGAGTGAAATTGTTCACTAACAAGGTTCTGATTCATATGTGAACATGAAAACAAGAAATCTGGAACACCAATCATTCAGCGATTATTCATACCATGAAGACAAAAAGACAAAAGACTCATCAATATATAGACTAGAATTGGTATGCCATTTAAGTAGACAGATAACTATTAAGAGAAATAGACAGCCATGTATTTATGGTACGCATCTAGGATTTTTCCAGTAGGATGTTCTGAACATGAATTCTCTAAAAGAATTGAATAATATGTTTCTAGAACTTCAAAAGTGGCATTGTGAAGAATTACATGTAGTCAGAATGGTAAATGATAAACATACACATCTGAAGTGAGAATTGGTGTGGCCATTGTTATTAGAAGTTACAGATAATTAAGTAGTGTATGTTGAACATCATGGGAACTTAAAATTTTATTTTATTCTAAGTGCTATGGGAAACATTTAGAATATTTTTAGCAGCATAATAAAGTATCTTCCTTATTGTTTTAAATGAATTCCACTAGCTGTTTGGAATAAAAATAGTGCAGTGTGGGAAGAAGTACTAAAAGTCTTGTTTTAATCTATATGAGAAATTAGTGAATTTAAATTATAGTGGAAATGGTGCAGGTTGTGAAAAATAGACTCAAGCTGAAATTTAAAGGGAAAAGTGTAGCATTTGTTTAAGGTACCTTAGAATTTAAGGTAATTGTATGGTGACTTATATAGGCTGGTTATAAGAAACACATATCAGCTGGACAGTTTGAAGTATTTTTTAAAAGGAAGATATTATATCTTTAAATGTTCTGTTGGGGGCAGAGTAAGGAGTTCATATAAACCTCAGGTCTGGGGCCAGGTCTTTCTGAACTCAAGGATATGAGACCAAAAAAAATAAACTCACCACATTCATTTTCCTTAATTTCCTCTTCTGATTGTGCTTCTAAATGTGTCATAGCAGGGAATAAGAAAAATCCAGTATATAATGGTAAACTATGCAAACTCTGAATGATTTTAATTATTTGGCAGAGTTCTCAAGTACAAGAATGTTGTACATAAATAACTAGAATCAAATAAAGTTAAATTTATTTTTCTAGTAGAAAATAATAGAGAGAAAGGTTAAAATTATATAGTTTATGGGATTATTATATTAAAATATGGCACCTTGATTCTGAAACTATCAAGAAATGAGTAACTCATCTTTCCAAAAATGTTTAGCCTTCCAAGAGATAGCCATTTCTGAAAGGTTCCACTATACCTCTCATGTAATAGGATAATCTACTCATATTTTATGTAAGTAAGGCACATTTCTAAATGAAAATTATGATATAAAACATATACTAATATTTGTATAAATATTTTTCATAAAGTATTTCCAAAACTTATATTTAAATATGTTTTATGTACTTTAGAATTTGATATTCCATATTTTCAAAAATCAAGAAGATCAGACTATGTGGAGTCAAATTAGATAAAACATTCTAAAACAAATGTGATCATAATCAAATTATGTTATGTGAATTATTAACTTGGGATCTTGTTAAAATAGTTGACAGGAAATATTAGTAATAATTTTATGGAGTTAGTGATATTATGTATAATAGTTTCCACTAAATACATTTTCATATAACCATGAAGGATATATTAACAGTGGAGTGGAAAGCCACCTAACCTGGATTTTCTTCTGGGCCCTTTTGTATACTCCCATACTTTTAGCTCATCTTAATTTTTTACTTAACCTCCTTTTCTGGATAAAATCCAGTTAAGGTGGAAAGTAGGTAGAGATAAACAGGAGAGCAGTAAGGTGGAAAGTAGGGAGAGATGAACAGGAGATCACAGAACAGATTATAGTTTTGGTTTGAGTGGAGCAAATAGTAAGTACACACAGCACAAGAGAAATCAAACTCATAATTGAATATGACTTATGCTACAAGTTTTCTAACTTTTACACCTCAAGACTTCATGTATTCTATGTAAGGTTTGACTATTAGTATTTTGATTATTAGAAATAAAATCTAAACAGTGTTTAGCTACTCATTACTTTATTTAGGGTAATAGTTAAACCATTGCATATTACCATAAGTTGTATATTTTATAAATGATGCTTAATGTATCATAAACAAAATACATTTAATGAGGAGATTAGCATTGTTTTTACCATTTTGTGTATCATTATCTGGTTTATTGGAAGACATCTGGATTCTCATAACAGCTACTTCATGCAATCTGGTTCTACCTAACAAGTTATGTGGTGTCTGGAAAATTTGACTGTAAATTGTGAGAGGGTAGAAATTGAAAAAATATTTCGGGGTTATCAGAAAAATAAGTTTTGCCTTGATATCTACGAAACAGGTTTTACAGACGTCTACCACAATGTTTTCAAGCATGCTTGGACAACTAAAATGAATATAGAAGCAGTAAATGTTGCATAAATAATTCAAGTAAGGAATTACCTGATCACATTATTATTTTAAAAATTGTGCTCATGAGGTAAGGATTAAGTTGAAAAATGGAAGGCTAGATATTCGGAAAACAGTTAAATATGAACAATTTATGTGGAAAGACTGTGAAACAGATCCTTGTGAGGGTTTTTGTTTTTGTTGTTTGTTTGTTTGTTTGTGTGTATGTGTGCCTTTTACCCTCCAGTCACAAGTACATTGTTTTAAAACAAGTAGTGGTTTTCTTCAATGTAGAACTTGAACTCAGGGCCTTATTTATATTATGCAAGTATGTTATCATTGGGCTATTATACTTATTTGAGTATCAATTTTAAACTTTGTGTGAATATGTGTGTGAGTGTGTAATATATGCCTATATATATTTGGGTATGCTCCTATGCACACTAAAATCAGAAGATATGTACAATATCCTTAACACCTTCTCCCTTATTCCTTTGAAACAGAGTCTTTTACTAAACCTGGAACATGAATCAGTAAGCATCAGTGCTTCTCCTGTCTCTGCCTTCTGCTACCCAGATTTTAAGGCATATGTAGATGTATCTTTTATATAGGTCCTGAAGTCCAAATTCAGGTGATCATGCTTGCCCAGCAGAAACTCTTCCCAAATGAGATATTTCCCCAGTCCCCTCAGGTACCCTTTTGATTCATCTCTTTTAACTATAGCTTTTGGCACCAAGTAAAGATTTGTAGAAAGCAAAAGAAAGAACCAGATAAATAACTATTATTGTGGTGCACATAAATGGTGGTTTAATTATGTATTTGATGGTAGAGATAACACAGACAATCAAATAAAAACTGTAGTTATGAAATAGTTTTGAAGAACTGAAAGTAGCATTATCTGCATATCAGAAAGGGACTTTTGAGGAAAGGTCGGGGAAGGGGCAACATCCTGCTTGTATACTATATATCTATAGTGTGTGATTTCAATTCATGAAAAGGAAATAATGTGAAATTTGAAGGGATAGTTTTCTATGTTCATTTGATTATGATGAATTTCTGTTGCCTATTGAAATTTAGCATTTCTTGGCACTTTAAAGTTATTATAACTGTCTTGTCTAATTAAGCCAAGATCACACTATATTCTAATATTTGTTTTCAATGCTTTAATATTTTAGTGTTTGTTTTTAGTACTCTTGATGTCTTAGTGTTTATTTTTAATGTCTTAGTGTTTTAAATATTTAATAAGAATTCTTAGATGGTTCCTGGCCTATATTTCTGGTTCTATTAGCAAGTGTAGCTTTATTCCAACCAATTGGGATTAATTTGGCTGCAGTCAGTGGATGCTATTTTGTATTCAGATTCACTTTAATATACTCATAGATTCCATCCAAAATGTGAAAACTGCATTACCTTTAAAGTTGTGTGAAGGAATCTTTTCATCTAATTATTTATATGCACACATAATAGAAAATATAGAGGGTAGGAGACAGAGGACTGTGCAGCATTGTTTTCTGGGCATGGCTTTTCTTTTTGCACTCCCAAACTCACAGCAAACATGGTTACTTTAACAAAACCTGCATACATTCAAGCCACCTAGAAATTCAGCAAAGATGTTCTCATGGCCCTTCCCCTTACTAGGAAGCTATTAGGAGCTAATAGTTGCTGAGTGAAAGAGAAGCATTCTTTATTGAGATTATGGCCACCTATAAGATTACCATGCTCAAGTTAATGCTGCCTCACCCATGAACATGTAGAAAATACTAACTAGACTTGACAGAATATTTAAAAGAAAAAGAATGAGTTTTGAAGATAGATATATTGAGAGGGTATAGAGAGAGAGTTAGAGGGGGAAAAAGGAAGGTACAATTTATCATATCTAAATCAATACATGAATGAAATTCTCAAAATAAAGGAAACATTTTTAAAAGGAAACATACAAAAAATTGCAGGTTGGAGAAACTGATTAAATGTCCTATCACCATCCTGTTACCATCTGTTGTTAGGGTTAATGAATACCAGCAAGCAGGGATTTTAATAATTCACAATTCATTACATAGCTATCATGTGATTAGAGGTAAGAAAACATCATGTGAACTAAATTGTAAACATTTTTTTTCAAAAGGAGCTCTTGCTAAGGTTGTTTTTTGTTTTGATACTTCTTTATTTGCATTTCAAATGTTATTCCCTTTCTCATTTTTCTGTCCATAAGCCCCCTATCCCTTCCCCCTCCCCTTCTTCTATAAGGGTGTTGCCCTCCCCATCCACCCCCCACCCCACCCCCCTTCCCGCTGACATTCCTTTACACAGGAGGTCCAACCTTGGCAGGACCAAGGGCTTCTCCTTTCTTTGGTGGCAAAGTTTTACTAAAGGAAATCTTTCTTGTTTACTTCTCACCATTCTGTTCAGGCATGCTTCTAATAATGTCAGAACTGCCTGAGTCAATGATAGCCAATGTGCATATTCTGTTGTATTTTCCACAGGCTGTTCCCAATTCATTATTTCCACTGTGGTGATGGACACCAACATGGCATAGTATTCTATTTCAGATTTCCTCAAAGCTGGGCTGTTGGTGGTAAGGATAACTAACTGCGCCTTGCCTTGTCTGTCTGTACCCCAGCACGTGCTTTCCACTTTTCATTACAAACTGTAGCCTAGAGTTGATCAACTCCAGAGATTTTTTTTGTCTTCTCTGTGGCAACCATCTTCTTGCCTTAGGTGCAGGACAACCCTCAACCAAGATCAGCAGCCAAGATGTCCAGGGAGCGAGAAAGGAAGGCGCTGTGAACATCTTGAAATGAATTTAAAACGTAACAAAACAATCTGCATTCCTATTTTCAAAAGAGTTCTCCACAATGGAAAGGAAAATATACTTTAAACCCTAAAAAGGAATTAGTTTTCGTGTCCTTTATTGCTGTAGATTTTTCCATCTGGTTAGGGTTGTTATTTTATCAAGTATTTGTCTATTTAGCATAATGCCTTTATGCATTGTTTTCACTGTACTCAACAGGCTTAATTATTGTCCTCTCCCAAGGGGAAGTGAATCATTTTAAAGTTAAAAAGAAAACCATCTGCATAGATAGAAAATAGCAGTCATTTCATTAGAATTACTCTATTCATTTTGGTTTTAATTATGTCAAAATGTATCAATACACACAAAAATAATGATTACCACCTGATATAAAGGAGAAAGTGAGCACCTTAACTCTATTATTTTACTTAAAATAAAAGAAATAATTTTCAGCATTTGATAAATACTGCATATTTTTCTTTCCTGCACAGTTTAGTGAGTTACAGATTGTGACACTTTATGCAAGTAAAATTTTTGAAAAGTATATTATTCTTTCAATTAATCTTATAATGAACAGAGGTTTTGGGTTTTCAAGTATACATTAGTATTTTTATAAATTAAATGAACAATAATATCCCTTCTAAGGGTTTATATGGTAATAGGCATAATATAGTTTGCTTGGCATCTAGCCTAGCCAAATCAATGAATTACAAGAAATTGAGAAACCTTGCCTTAAAAATAAGGACGAGCCCCAGAATAACATGTCTTCTGGCCTCTATACATAGAACACACACACACACACACACACACACACACACACACACACACACACACACACACACACACATAGAGGTTTGGAGAAAAATGGGTCTTTAAATTATGCAAAATTGAGGAAACTATTGAGAAATCCTAAAAGACAGTTTAGTTAAGTAGCTAGTAAACAGAAAAGAAAACATTTACTTGGAAATATCTGAAAATCCAAAGAATTTTGTAGGAGCAAATCTGATTCTTTTGGAACTCGGAGTGAAACACTTTCATTAGACTGTTCATTTATGTAAAAGAACATAGAAATCACCTGAGACTGATAAATATCTGTTAAATACCCATAAAAGTACCATGCCCTATTATCCGACGTAGAAGTTGTAATGTATAACTGTAAAACTCATTTTCACATGAACCTGGAGTATTATAAACTAAAGAAGCACCACCTCAAACCCTAAAATGTCCCTGTCCTAATCTCTGGAAAGTAAGAATATAGAGATATTTAGAAGAATGTCTGTTGTAAATGTCATTAAAGTTCTTGACAGAAGAATATCCATGGCTTATCAAGATAGACCTGGATGTAATCATTACAAGCCAGCAGCAAAGAAAGTGGGAAAGGCAGAATCAGAAAAATGTGACCATAAAAAGAATTAATGAATGATAGAATCTGGAAAAGAAAAGTTGTTTTTTTTCTTTTTTTTTCTTTTCATTGAAAATATATTTTTCTTTGTTTGTTTCCAAGGCATGCACTTAAACTGGTTTCAAGACAGTGTGTGCAGGCAAACCCTTACCATCTCAATGCCTCAGCCCACACACATTGAGTCCAAGTTTTCTTATATCAAGTTAATGGGGCTTGCATGCAACCCTGCAACCATGATAAAACAGGCAAAGCTTACACCAGCATATCATCTTCTATACTTTCCACTGTGCTGGAGAAATTTGAGGGTCCAATCTAGAGCTTGAATAAAGACTCCTTACTTTGCAATTGAGTTGAATTCATGGTGGTCTCTGGTTGTCTGTGGAGACCTCGAGATCTGGTCATAACATGCATCATTTACACAAAAGCAAGGCTGTCTCCTACAAGCATGGACTTAGGTGGTGAGGATATGGACTTGTTCATTCTACATATCTAGAATCAGGAAAGCTTTTGAGAGGGTCGGAGACTTCCTGTAGCTGTGTATCCCATAGATACTTGAAATGAATATTTTAAATAAGGTACAATCAAAATCCTCAACAATATTGTTGAACTTTGGGGGTTGATTGCTCCAACTAACTGCTGTCATCATTACATTTCCAGTTTTTAGATCCTGAGTCAAAAGCACCAAAATATAAAAACAATATAAACAAACACAAACACATAAAGCCATGTCAATGTTGTCTCAGCTTTTGCTATTTTTAAGTGCTTGATTTTCTTCACAAGTTAGATTTTGTCAATGAAAGGGTGTAAAAAAACAGTTCAATAACAAGTCTGTCTAGAAGCATTTTCAGTGCACAATGGAGGGGCTAGCATCATACTCCTGCTTGCTGATCCACATCTTCTAGAAGGTGGACAGTGACATCAAAATGGAGCCACCAATTCATACAATGTACTTGCAGTAAGGAAGAGTGTTTTTCATGGTGATGAGAAAAAGAGCAGTGAAGTCCTTCTGCATCAAGCCAGTAATGACTGGGTACAGGATGGTGCCAAGAAGAACATTATGTTGGCATAGAGATTTTGCAGATGTCACTGTCCTATTTTATGATGGGCATAAAAAAGTAGCTTCATGGATGTACAAGATATATACACAGGATACAGGGCTGGAAATGTGCCTTGGGGATAGTAAAATTGCTCATTGCCAATAGAGATGACCTGATCATCATGCAACCCATAGCTTTTCTCCAGGGAGTTTGAGGAAGAAGCAATGTTCATCTCTTTCTCAAAGTCCAGTATAATATAATACAGCTTCTCTTTGAAGTCGCTCATGATTTTCTTCTCTGCTGTGATGATAAAGCTGAAGCCATGTGGTCAGGATACTCATGAGGTTTTCTGTCAGGTACCAGCCATCCAGGGCCAGATGTAGAATAGTATGAGGAGGAGTGCACACCTCATAGATGGGCACAGTGTGGGTGACTCCTTGTACAGAGTTGATCATAATCCCAGTGGTATGGCCAGACGCATACAGAGACAGCATGCCTATGTATGTGGCTCAAGTGCTGAACATGCAACCATGATCTGGGTTATCTTTTCACAGTTGGCCTTGGGGTTCATAGGGGCTCAGTGAGCCATAAAATGAGCTACTACAGGGCCATTGGGGTTCATGGGGACTCAGTGAGCCATACAAAGTATTACAGGGCCAAATGTATCTCATTGTAGAAGATGTAATTTCAGGTCTTCTTGATATTGTCTCACTTGGCTATAATGCCATGTTCAACTGGTACATAAACAGCCATTGTTTAATACAATGTATTCTGATTATGGTTTCTTGTTCTCTAACTCCTGCCAGATCTCACCTTTCCACTGAAATCCAGACTCTGCTCTGTTTCATCAGAAAACCAAAAATGGATCTAAAAGAACAAAAGTAAATAAATAAAAATAAAAACACAACTGAATAGGACAAAACAAATGAACAGAAAGAAGAGGTAAAAGAGAAAGCATAAGAAACATAAATGCAGAAACATACATAGTAGGACACACAGAAATCCCAATAAAGACATAAAATTGGAAACCATAATATGTAAACAAAAGATCTATAGCAGGAAAAAAGAAAAAAGAAGAAAGGAAGGAAAGAAGGAAGGCAGGTCCAGAGAAAACATTAGGAGTTGATGATGATGATGATGATGATGATGATGATGATGATGATGATGATGATGATGATGATAAAGGACTGTTATGTTTATTGTATGTTAGCCATCTCCTGCCCACTGAGATTCTTTGGAAAAAACTGATTCTTTCTCAGCAAGAGGTTAGAGATAGCTTCTAGGATAGCTACTTCCTTTCTCAATGCTCACACACTGCTAGCTTATACATGTTTAGGGTAGATGCATGTTACTACAGTCTCTGTGAGGTCATTTATGTGTCAGTTCTGTTGTATCTAGAAAACAGTAATTTAGTGTCTTTCATTGCCACCTGCTCATTTTTAAGATTTTTTATTGGTTATTTTATTTATTTGCATTCAAAGTTTCCCCTCCGGAAACCCCCTATCATCTCCCCCTCCCCACTGCTTCTATGAGATTGCTCCACTACCAGCCCAATGCCCACCTATTCCCTCCTTACCACTCTCGTATTCAGCTAAGCTGGGTAATCAAGCCTCCAGAGGATCAAGGTTCGCCCATCCGATTGATGCCAGATGAGGCCATCCTCTACTACATATCCAGCTGGAGGCATGGGTCCCTCTATGATTACTCTTTGGTTGATGGTTTAGTTTTTGGGAGCTCTGGGGTTTCTGTTTGGTTTAATGTTGTTCTCCCTATGGGGTTGCAAACTCGTTTAGCTACTTCAGTCCTTCCCTGAACTCCTCCATTGGGGACTCTTGCTCAGTCTGATAGTTTGCTCTAAGCATACACTTATGTATTAGTCAGGATCTGGCAGAGCCTCTCAGGAAACAGCTATATCAGGCTCCTTTCAGCAAGCACTTCTTGGCATCAGCAATAATGTCTGAGTTTGGTGTCTGCATATGGAATGGATCCCTGGGTTGGGCAATCTTTGGATGGCCTTTCTTTCAGTCACTGTTCTATTCCTTGTTCCTATATTTCCTTTAGACAAGATCAATTTTGGGTTAATATTTTTGTGATAAGTAGGTGGCCCTATCCCTCAACCTGGATGCTGTCTCTAGAGTTTCTCTCTCCTTTTTGTTAGGTATTTCAGCTAATGTCATCCCCCTTGTGTCCTGGGAGCCTCTTGCTTTCCTGGCAACAGCTCTTATACTCTTTTTGCCTCCTCTTTGGTAGAGTTCTCTGAGCCCTAAGGGCAGGATTTGATGAAGACATTTCATTTAATTCTGAGTGTTCCAATGACTCTCACACTCTGCACTTTGTCCATTTATTGGTCTGAACAAGACAACTAATCTGATGAATGCCAATAAGAGCTGTTTTATTGCTATGTTCCTTTGGTGTAGTGGTTCTTAACTTCCCTAATGCTATGACCATTTAATACTGTTGCTGCTCATGTTGTGGTGACCTAGCCCCCAGCAATAAAATTATTTGGTTAATACTTCATACTCCAATTTTGCTACTATTGTGAATTGTAATGTAAACCTTATATGAAACTCCAAAGGGGTGTTGGCCCACAGATTTAAAACTAAATCCCTCCCTGAATTAAAGTTTAACTGAACAATAATATCTGGTTCCTTCTCGGCCATGGCCTATCCAGGCTCAGGTTTTTGTAGAACAATGTAGTGTTGATCATGAGATATATCTCATGGAATGGGCATTAAATCCAATCTAATAGTGGTTGTTTACTTCCACTTTTGTTCCTCTATTGTACCTGCATGTCTTACAGACAGGACACTATTGAAGATCAAAGCATTTGTAGCTGGGTTGGTGCTTAGCTTTCTCCTCTTGTAGCCTTCAGAGTAACTTCCACTACTATCAATATTATTCAATAGGGTTAAAGGCTCCAGATAGCTGGAGTTATATGTCAGTTCTATATTCAGAAATATGGCCTTACCAACCAGTTTGTGGAGAATAACCTATAGCAGCTACAATAGTTAGGGTTGTTTCAGAGTTTCCACCTGGCCCCTTCAGGAAAAAAAATTCTATGAAATGTAGCTTATTCCTGACACAGGAGGATCCATTTCATGGAGAGAGACATATTGTTGTGGCTTTTTCTCCCCAATTATTAGGTGATTTCATTCAAATTTTTCATATATGTATATATTTTAATATGTACCTACTGTGCTAGGTTTACATATGACCCCTCAAATGGCCCCTAGTTTTATTCATCTCTCACTCTATTTCATTCTTTATCCCTTCTCCCTCTTTTATATTTAATTCTCATATTCTAGTTTCTGACTTCTCATCCCTTCATAATTATGTGCATAACTTTACATTTCCTTTTCCTAGAGGGTTCTTTCAGTCTGTTACTCTATACCTAACCTCTGTAGTTATGTGTGTTTTAGCTTGCTTATTAAAAAATTAACAACTAACATCGATATATCACCAGCCATATACTATATTTGTCTTTTAGGTTCTGGAATTCTGTAGCTCAACTTAGTTACTGTGTAGGTTCTTCTTTTCCCCACTCTTTATCACCCCAATTTCACTCCTATCATTAGATACCAGAGAAAGGATAAAGTGGAGAGAAACAGATAGAGATCCTTGAATCTACTTTCTGTCTTCTTGTTTATTCTTTGAACATGACTACTAACAAACTGCAACCCCCACCCCTGAATGACCAACTACCAGCAAACGCCTATTGAGGTTTTAGCATTTCTATACATTCTATAAATTCTCAGATTTCTAAATGTCATACAGTTGCAGAAACTATCTGCAGCTGGCAAATCACATCTTTGTTAGACCATGAGACAAACCATAGTGCCTTATATCCCCATAATTGGAATTAAAATGAAAACACATTCTTATATTTCTCTCTGTTTTAAAGAACAAAAATTCCAGAATCATCACTATAGGTTATCTCACTCACAATGAATCTTTCTAAATAACTCCATCCATTTACATCTGATTGTCATGATTTCTTTTTTTTCTAGCTAAGAAATCCTCCATTGTGTCAATGTACATTTTCTTTATCATTTCATCTGTGAATGGGCAGTTTGGCTGCTACCAATTTCTGGCTATTATTAATAGAACAGCTATGAATGTGGGTGAACAAGTGTCTGTGTAGAAGAATGTAGGGTACTCCAGGTAATTTCTCAAGAATAATGAGCATATAGTGGTTGTATAAGTTCCCATTTCCTTCATCAATGGATTAGTATTCCCTACCCCACATCCTCCTTAGAGTGGCCTGTCATTTGCTTTATTTATCTTACCACTTCTGATTGTTGTAAGATAAAATCTCAAAGTAGTTTGGGATTGCATTTCCTTAATGACTAAGGATATTGAATATTTACTTAAGTTCTTATCACCCATTTGTGTTTGGCCCTGTAAGTTTAATTTTAATATATGTACTTTGATCAAAGTCACTAAATCTGTGGTCATTTACTACAGAAGAAATAAGCAAAAACAGGGTTTTTTCTGTATATTAATCTCAGGCATATATTTCATAGCATCTGTAATATACTATGTTAACTCAAGATAAGAATCAAAACTTTGTACCATGAGTACTCTAAAATTTGATACTGCCATAGTACAGTACATATACCAAATACCAAGTGCCTTACTTTTTGGTTACTGTGACTTTGCAATGTAACTGGACCTAAACTTGATTCAAATTTTGGGCTGGTTTTGGTTTTAAATTCTTTTCCCTATTTGTGTGTCTGTGCTTCCATACATATTTAGGAACTACATTTTCTTTTCATGTACAAAACACTGTGCAGATTTGAAAAAGAACTCTGCTGAATGTATACATTGCTATGGGTATTTTTTAATTAACTTGAGTATTTCTTATTTACATTTCGAGTGTTATTCCCTTTCTCGGTTTCCGGGCCAACATCCCCCAACCCGTCCCCCTCCCCTTCTTTATGGGTATTCCCCTCCCCATCCTCCCCCCATTGCCGCCCTCCCCGCAACAATCACATTCACCGGGGGTTCAGTCTTAGCAGAACCCAGAGCTTCCCCTTACACTGGAGATCTTACTAGGATATTCATTGCTACCTGTGAGGTCAGAGTCCAGGGTCAGTCCATGTATAGTCTTTAGGTAGTGGCTTAGTCCCTGGAAGCTCTGGTTGCTTGGCATTGTTGTTCATATGGGGTTTCAACCCCCTTCAAGCTCTTCCAGTTCTTTCTCTGATTCCTTCAGTGGGGATCCTGTTCTCAGTTCAGTGCTTTGCTGCTGGCATTCGCCTCTGTATTTGCTGTATTCTGGCTGTGTCTCTCAGGAGCGATCTACATCTGGCTCCTGTCGGCCTGCACTTCTTTGCTTCATCTCTCTTGTCTAATTGGATGGCTGTATATGTATGGGCCACATGTGGGGCAGGCTCTGAATGGGTGTTCCTTCTGTGTCTGTTTTAATCTTTGCCTCTCTATTCCCTGCCAAAGGTATTCTTGTTCCCCTTTTAAAGAAGGAGTGAACCATTCACATTTTGATCATCCGTCTTGAGTTTCGTGTGTTCTAGGCATCTAGGGTAATTCAAGCATTTGGGCTAATAGCCTCTTATCAATGAGTGCATACCATGTGTGTTTTTCTGTGATTGGGTCACCTCACTCAGGATGATATTTTCCAGTTCCAACCATTTGCCTATGAATTTCATAAAGTCATTGTTTAAGATAGCTGAGTAATATTCCATTGTGTAGATGTACCACATTTTCTGTATCCATTCCTCTGTTGAAGGGCATCTGGGTTCTTTCCAGCTTCTGGCTATTATAAATAAGGTTGCTATCAACATAGTGGAGCACGTGTCTTTTTTATATGTTGGGGCATCTTTTGGGTATATGCCCAAGAGAGGTATAGCTGGATCCTCAGGAAGATCAATGTCTAATTTTCTGAGGAACCTCCAGACTGATTTCCAGAATGGTTGTACCAGTCTGCAATCCCAGCAACAATGGAGGAGTGTTCCTCTTTCTCAACATCCTCACCAGCATTTGCTGTCACCTGAGTTTTTGATCTTAGCCATTCTCACTGGTGTGAGGTGAAATCTCAGGGTTGTTTTGATTTGCATTTCCCTTATGACTAAAGATGTTGAACATTTCTTTAGGTGTTTCTCAGCCATTCGGCATTCCTCAGCTGTGAATTCTTTGTTTAGCTCTGCACCCCATTTTTTAATAGGGTTATTTGTCTCCCTGCGGTCTAACTTCTTGAGTTCTTTGTATATTTTGTATATAAGGCCTCTATCTGTTGTAGGATTGGTAAAGATCTGTTCCCAATCTGTTGGTTGCCATTTTGTCCTAACCACAGTGTCCTTTGCCTTACAGAAGCTTTGCAGTTTTATGAGATCCCATTTGTCGATTCTTGATCTTAGTTGCTATGGGTATTTAAACAGTATTAATTATTCCATTCTCTGAACATAAGGCATCTTTTCATTGATTCATGTGTTGTTTGTTTCATGAAGCTCTTATTGCTTTCAGTGTCAAACTCTTTACTTTTTCCCCCAAGAACAACATCCTGATGGTCTTCATTTATATCTAAAATAACCCAGTATCACCAACTATTATTATTCACTTAAATAAAAATCAAAACCATCATGAATACTATCCTAAAACTTTTAAGGTAGATCCCTTAATAAAAGCAAGATGACAAGGAAATCTGCTGTGAAATAGTGTCTTTATATATGACAAGGAAACTATACCATGAAATCTCAAAATATACTCATCCAAAGAAGACCTACATATGAGGTCATATTTGTAAATGCCTACTATGTGCAGAAAACATGGTTTCCTTATAGTCATATGCTTCCTATTACATTCTTTCTCTTTCCTTTTCTTCAATGCATCCAGAGACTTGCAAAAAGGTTGTGTGACATAGATGTCTCATTTAGGGCTACGAATTCCACAATCTCTTTTTCTCTACATCTTCACCAGTTGTAGGTCAAGATAACTATCATCTAATAGAAATAATAGTTTTAATTTAGGTTAAGAGAGCTATTATTCTATGGGCATAATGGTAAATGATCAATTGTCAATTTGAAACTATATTCATTTAGTGGAGTAATAGTAGTGGGTTATCTCGTAGAATATTTTTATAATATTATTGATATTTTTTATTAACCAACATAAACTTATAATACAGGATAGTTATAAGAAAATCAGTCATTAGTTATCCTAGGTTTGGAATCATTGACAAGGATTAAATATAAATATGTTTAAGGGAAGTCTTCTGTGGATTGTACAACTATCCTATTTCATGATTAAACACAGTTAAATGACTTAATATGTTTGTTAATAATAATCAAACCCTGTAAGTGGTTGAATTGCTTTGAATATAAATTATAACCTATAAAGATACATCATCCATGTCTCCAATACCATGTCTTAAAAATCTGTACACTCTTCATTTTCATCTTGCTAAACTTGAAGCATATTATAGTTCTTTATCATCAAAGAGCTTTATATTGTACCTACTTTATACTTTAGTTTCCATTTTACAAATTAATCTTTTAATATCTATTTCAAAAATTTATTTTATCATTTAAACATAAGTAGAAACATTCTTCATATTTTAAAAACTTTACACAACAGAGTTTTAACAAATGTTTACTAAACACCAGGCAGTATTTAAAAATGCTATGGATACAATATTTAGGGAAATACAACATATATCCTGGTATTGGAGCTTAGCAATTAGAAGCATTTGCTTTTGAAGTAGATGGGGGTTGGTTCACATGGTTGCTTGCATCCATCCATATCGGTTCCAGGTGAACTCTTCTGGCCTCTGTGGGTATCAGGCACACAAGTAGTATACTAATAGGCACACAGGCAAAACACTCATATACATAAATAAACTAAATTACCTACCAAAAAATTACTTAGGTCCTAATATATTGATGCGCGATAATATACAAATTTAAAATGTAAAGCAGTGAATTGGATAAGGAACATATGGTGTGAGTTATATTGCAATTTGTTTTGAATTTTTTGTTGTTATATATTCACTGTACACTGCTAGATTTCATAATTTATTTCAAGTATAACATGTATTATGTATTATACCTCCATGCCCTCCCCTTTCTTCCTCTTCTGTTCTCTTTCCCAAGTTCTCCAGCCTTTCTTTTGCCACATACACATTATACATATGTACATTTAATATATATATAGTCATATACATATGTATATCATATACATAAACTATCATAGTTGTATGATTTATTATTTCATTTATTTATTTAAAGTCTAGTATCTACAAATAAGAGAAGAATGCATAATTTGAGTACACATTACTGGAAATGACATGATTTCATCCTTCCTTATGAGTGTGTAGGGAAATTTTAATCCAGCTCTGGAAAGGAATCACATAAAAATACCTTCCGTGCGATCAGGCTAGAATACAAACACATCCTTAATACACAAATCAATGCCTCTGTCTAGAATAGAGATACACTTTTAGTACACATCTTTAATCCCAAACGATGACATCTAAGTGGAGGACAGTTAAGTTAGAGTAGTCAGTTGAGTTCAGGCAAGGCAATGAAATTCAGTGGAATTCATTCTGACACAGTTCAGCTAAGTACAATTCAGTAGAGTTGAGTGTATGCAGTTCCATTGAGTTTTCTTCAGTTCATGCCATCTGTGCAGTTCAGTTCCTGGAGATCAAAGGCAGTTTTTCCAAGCAGAGCAATTCACTCAGAAGTTGAAAGATGCAAATTTGAATCGGTCAGCTTAGAAAGGAGCTTGGATCTGAATAGTTGAGTGGAACCAGCCAGTCAGAGTTCAGAGAGAGCTAGAAATAGTGAGCTTATTTTGCTGCAAGCCTCTGAAACTATAATTATACCTGACAAATAAAAGTTACTTTTGCATGTGTGCATTATATATATATATATTTTTTTCCTCTGTTTGTAAAAATTACCACTGGTTGCATATCTTGAATTGATATGTTGATCTCATTTCTGGTATATACCCAGAAGTATTATTGATATTTCAGATAGTAGTTCTATTTTTAGTTTTTTGGGGGAGGCATCTATATTTATTTTCACGATGGGTTGTATAATTTACCTTCAAATCAGCAGTGTTCAAGGATTCTCTTTCTATTCAATCTCACAAGACTTGTTGCTATTTATTTTCTTTAGTAGAACCAGTCTAATTTGAGTGGGATAAAATATCAATGTAGATTTTATTTGTATTTACTTATACTGTAAAAATATTCAATATAGTTCATGTGTTACTTAAGCATTTTTATTTCATGTTTGAGTAATTTCTATCCATTCACTGGGTTGTTAGGTTGGGATTCTTTTGAAATTTTGATATATTTTCATAGTAGTCTTATGTCAAATACAGAGAGAGAAAAGATTTTCTCTAACCTTGTAGGCATTCTCTTCCTTTCTTTTTCCTTTACTGTGAGCATAGTATTTTCTTTTTATATTTGTCAGTTCTCACTATTATTTATTAAGGTTATTAATGTCTTGCTTATGTATATACATTTAAACTTTTTTCTCTAAAAATTCAAATTTCATGTTTTACATTATGGTCTTTGATTAATGTTTAAGCTATTTTTTTCAGAGTGAGAATTTTAGACATGTTGAGAAATAGACATCTAGTTTCATACTTCTACATCCTGACAAAATGGTATCATAGAGAATTTACTAACTGATATGAATATTAGGGCGTGTAAACAGATCATGTGTGTGTCATTGCACATGTGTGTAAGTCAAGGCCAATTTGTAAGACTCAGTCTCTCCTTTCATCACATGAGACCACAGGATTAAACTTATGTCATCAGACTTGGCAGCAGTCATCTTCTTTTATTGAACCATCTCACTGGCTCACAAGAAATTTCTTTATTTTTCTCTGCAAAGTTGATAAAATTTAAAGTTTTATAAAAGGTTATAGCAACATTTTTGTGTTCTTATTTATTTCTTCTTATTAATATTATTGTTATTATTATTATTGTCATTATTATTTTAGACAGGGTTTCCTTGTGTAACCCTTGCTATCCTGCAACTCACTTTGTGGCCCAGACTGGCCTCAAAAGCAAATAGTTCTACTGTTTCTGCCTTTACCTTTTTTTTTTTTTGTCTTTTATTGGACATATTTTTTTTTTTATATTTCAAATACTGTTCCCTTTCCCTGTTTCCTGGACATAAGCCCCCATCCCATCCCCCTCCCTTTCTTCTATAGGGGTGTTCCCATCACCATGTACTCCCTTTCTGGTCCCCCCAAAATTCCCCTACACTGGGGGTTCAAACTTTGCAAGATCAAGGGCTTCTCCTTCCACGGGTGCCCAACAAGGCTATCCTCTGCTACATATGCAGCTGGAGCCTTGGGTCAGTTCATGTATAGTCTTTGGGTAGTGGTTTAATCCCTAAGAGCTCTAGTTTGTTGGCATTGTTGTTCTTATGGAGTTGTAAGCCCCTTCAGCTATTTCAATCCTTTCTCTAATTCCTCCAATGCTAGTTGCATTCTCAGTTCAATAGTTTGCTGCTAGCATTCACATTTACATTTGATGTGCTCTGGCTGTGTCATTCAGGAGACATCTATATCCAGTTCCTGTCAGCATGCACTTTCTTAGTTGCATCAATCTTATTTAGTTTTGGTGGCTATATATAAATATCTATAAGGACCACATGTGGGGCAGGATCTAAATGGCCCATCCTTCACTCTCTGCTCCACACTTTTCCCCCATCTCACCTCCTATAAATATTTCTGTTACCCTTTTAAGAAGGAGTGAAGCATCCACACTCTGGTCATCCTTTTTCATCTTCATGTGGTCTGTGGATTATATATTGGGTACTTCAATCTTTTGGGCTAATATCTACTTATCAGTGGGTGAATAAATTGTGTGTTTACTGTGGTTGGGTTACCTCACTCAGGATGATATTTTCCAGTTCCATCCATTTGCCTATGAATTTCATGAAGTCATTGTTTTTGAAAGTTGAGTAGTAACCCACTGTGTAGATGTACAAAATTTTCTGTATCCATTCCTCTGTTGAAGGGCATCTGGTTCTTTCCAGCTTCTGGCTATTATAAGTAGTGCTGTTGTGAACATAGTGGAACATGTGTCTTTGTTATATGTTGGGGCATCTTTTGGGTATATGCCCAGGAGAGGTATAGCTGGGTCCTCAGGAAGTTCAATGTCCAATTTTCTGAGGAACTTTCAGACTGATTTTCAGAGTGGTTGTACCAGTTTGCAATCCCACCAACAATGTAGGAGTGTTCCTCTTCTCCACATCCTTGCCAGCATCTGTTGTCACCTGGGCTTTAGATCTTAGCCATTCTGAATAGTGTGATGTGGAATCTCAAAGATGTTTTGATTTGCATTTCCCTGATGACTAAGGATGTTGAACATTTCTTTAGAAAGTTCTCAACCGTTGATATTCCTCAGCTGAGAATTCTTTGTTTAGCTCTGAACCCTATTTTTAATAGCATTATTTGGCTCTCTGGAGTCTAACATCTTGAGTTCTTTGTATATTTTGGATATTAGCCCTCTATCAGATATAGGATTGGTAAAGACGTTTTCCCAATCTGCTGGTTGCCATTTTGTCCTAATAACAGTGTCCTCTGTCTTATAGAAACTTTGTAGTTTAATGAGGTCCCATTTGTCGATTCTTTTTTTTTTCTAGGTCATTTCTCTAACTTTATTATAAGGAGCACAACCCCGACACAGACAAATCCCAACACACTCCAGAGTCCACAAGAACAAGAACAAGAACAAGAACAAGAACAACAACAACAACAACAACAACAACAACAACAACAACATGCCCCAGTTAATGCCTATCTGTAGCCCACACTGGGAAGTCATTGGGAATAATGCCTTGGGGAGTATTTCACTTAAAACACAGGAAACAACTTGGTTTTTGGAGGAAACAGTAACTCCTCCACTGCAGGAAGTGACACGTTTAGTCTTTTGCATCATCAAAATGTCCTGTTTCAAAGACCATCTTGGAGTAATGTGGTATCAGTGGGGGTGGATGGTGACAACTGGGGTCATATATCATTTCTCCTTGTGGTGCACAGCACACCCAAGGTTTAATCTCTTGGGAAATGCTCCCTTGAATGTCATCAGTATCTTAAGGATTCCCTTGGTCTTCTTTTAGCTCCAAGTCCCAGTCCTCATTAAAAAGACCAGCAGCCTGCTCCACGGGTTGGCAGGCTGGACCTTCTGACAAATCCCAGGCATACAGTTCCCCATCTGCTTCCTTCTCCATTGCAAAGCCTTCCTCTTCAGAACTTGGGACCTCGGCATGGGTAGGAACATCAGTAGGGATGCTCTGAGCTCCAGTGGCTAATCAATCCACGGCTAGCTCAGTCTCTGTCTCCCGAACAGAGAGGTCAACTGTGACAAAGCCAGCCTCTGCGCTGGGGGCCTCCTGCTCATTCAGTTTGCCCGGCCAGACCAGTGGCTGCCTGAGGGTCCATACCCCTCCACCCACAGCCAGGCGCCTGGGACACTCCGGCACGTGACAGCTGACAGGCTGCGGGCAACTCATTTGTTGATTCTTGATCTTAAAGCATAAGCCATCAGTGTTTTGTTCAGAAAAATTTCCCCGATACCCACATGATTACGACTATTCCCCACATTTTCTTCTATTACTTTGAGTGTATCTGGTTTGATTTGGAGGTCCTTGATCCACTTGGACTTGAACTTGTACAGGGCGATGAGAATGTATCGATTTGCATTCTTCTACATGATGACCTCCAGTTGAACCAGCACCATTTTTTGAAAATGATACCCTTTTTCCATTGTATGGTTTTAGCCCCTTTGTCAAAGATCAAGTGAACATAGGTGTGTGGGTTCATTTCTGGGTCATCAATTCTATTCCACTGATCTACTTGCTGGTCTCTGTACCAATACCATACTTTTTTTTAATCACTCTTACTCTATAATACTCCTTGAGATCAGGCATGGTGATTCCCCCAGAAATTCTTTTTACTGTACAGAATAGTTTTTGCTCTCCTGGGTTTTTTGTTATTCAAAATTAATTTGCAAATTGCTCTTTCTAACTCTATGAAGAATTCAGTTGGGATTTTGAGGGGGATTTCATTGAATCTGTAGATTGCTTTTGGTAAAATGGGCACTTTTCCTATGTTGATCCTGCCAATCCATGAGCATGTGAGGTCTTTCTATCTTCTGAGATCTTCAATTTCTTTCTTCAGAGACTTGAAGTTCTTATCATACAGATCTTTCAGTTGCTTGGTTAGAGTCACAATGAGGTATTTTGTATTATTTGGGACTATTGTAAAGGGTGTCAATTCCATAAATTCTTTCTCAGCCTGTTTTTCCTTTGAGTAGAGGAAGGCTACTGATTTGTTTGAATTAATTTTATACCCAGCAACTTTGCTGAAGTTGTTTTCCAGGCTTAATAGTTCTCATGTGGAACTTTTGGGGTGACTTAAGTATACCATCATATCACCTGCAAATGGTGAGATTTTGACCTCTTCCTTTCCAATATGTATCCATTTGACCTTTCATTTTCTAATTGCTCTGGCTAGGAGATTGGGTATTATATTAAGTAAGTACGGAGAAAGTGGGCAGCCTTGTCTAGTCCCTGATTTTAGTGGGATTGCTTCATGTTTCTCTCCATTTACTTTATGTTAGGTACTCTTTTGCTGTACATTGTTTTACTATGTTTATATATGGGCATTTATTTCCTGATATTTCCAGAACTTTTTTTTGAAAGGGTGTTGAATTTTGTCAAATGCTTCTCAGTATCTAATGAAATTATCATGTGCTGTTTTTCTTTGAATTTGTTTATATAGTGTATTACTTTGATGAATTTCCATATATTGAACCATTCCTGCAACCCTGGGATGAAGCCTACTTGATCATGATGGATGATCTTTTTGATGTGTTCTTAGAATCGGTTTGTGTGATTTTTTTTTTTTTTTGGTATTTTAGCATCAGTATTGGTAAGGGAAATTGTTCTGAATTTCTCTTTCTTTATTGGGTCTTTGTGTGGTTTAGGTAGAAGTGTAATTTGGTAGTGTTCCATCTGTTTCTATTTTGTTGAATGATTTGGACACTATTTTTATGAGTTCTTCTATGAAGGCCTGGCAGAATTCTGCACTAAACACATCTGGTCGTGGGCTCTTTTTGGTTGGGAGATTTTTAATAACTGTTTCTATTTCTTTAGGAGTTATGGCCTAGTTTAGATGGTTTATCTGTGCCTGATTTAACTTTGGTATCTGGTATTTGTCTAGAAAATTGTCAATTTCCTCCAGATTTTCCAGTTTTGTTGAATATAATAGGCTTTTGTAGTAGGATCTGATGATTTTTTTTTAATTTCCTCAAATTCTATTGTTATGTCTCCCTTATCATTTCAGATTTTGTTAATTTGGATACACTCTCTGTGGCCTCTGGTTAATCTGGCTATGGGTTTATCTAAGTTTGTTGATTCTTTGAATAGTCCTTTTAATTTCTATTTGGTTCATTTGATACCTACCTTCTACTCCTCTTGTGTGTAATTGCTTCTTTTTGTTCTAGAGCTTTTAGGTGTGGTGTCATGCTGCTAATGTATGCTCTCTCCAGTTTCTTTTTGGAGACACTCAGAGCTATGAGTTTTCCTTTTAGCATTCTCATTGTGTCCCATAACTTTGGGTATGTTGTATATTCATTTTCATTAAATTCTAAAAAATCTTTAATTTCTTCATTTCTTTCTTGTGTAAATTTGCTTTTGTCATGAGATACCTTGTTTACTTTATCTATGTTAATTGAGAGCTTTGCTGGATAAAGTAGCCTGGGCTGTCTTTTGTGTTCTCTTAGGGTCTGTATGACATCTTCCCAGGATCTTCTGGCTTTCATAAATTCTGGTTAGATATCAGGTGTAGTTCTTACAGGTCTGCTGTTATATATTACTTGGCCTTTTTCCTTTACTGCGTTTAATAGTCTTTCTATGTTTTTTTGCATTTGGTGTTTTCACTATTATGTGACAGGAGGAATTTCTCTTCTGGTCCAAACTATTTGGAATTCTGTAGGCTTCTTCTATGTTTATGGGCATCTCTTTCTTTAGGTTACCGAAGTTTCTTCTTGAATTTTGTTGAGGACATTTACTGGTCCTTTAAGTTGGGAGTCTTTATTCTATACCTATTATCCTTTGGTTTGATCATCTCATTCTGTCCATGATTTCCTAGATGTTTTGGGCCAGGACTTTTTTGCCTTTTACATTACTTTTGATGGTTGTGTTGATGTTTTCTATGGTATCTTCTACCCCTGAGATTCTCTCTTCTATCTCTTATATTCTGTTCGTGATGCTTGCCTCTATGTCTCCTGATCTCTTCCCTATATTTTCTGTCTCCAGGGTTGTCTCCCTTTGTTCTTTCTTCATTGTTTCTATTTCCATTTTTAAATCCTGGATGGTTTTGTTCAATTCCTTCACCCATTTGGTTGTGTTTTTCTTTAATTCTTTAAGGTATTTTTGTGTTTCCTCTTTAAAGACTTCTACTTGTTTAATTGTGTTGCCCTGCATTTCTTTAAGAGAGTTATTTATCTCCTTCTTAACATCCTCCATCATCATCATCATCATCATCATATGTGATTTTAAATCTAAATCTTACTTTTTCAGTGTGTTTGGATATCTAGTATTTGCTTTGGTGGAAGAACTGGGCTGTGATGATGCCAAGTAATCTTGGTTTCTGTTGCTTAGGTTCCTGCACTTGCCTCTTGCCATCAGGTTGTCTCTTGGCTTAGCTTGTCTTCCTGTCTCTGACAGTGGCTTGATCCTCCTGTAGTCCTATGGGTCAGCACTCCTGTAGACCTGTGTTTTTTTTTTTTCAGCCATATCTGGGAACAGAAAGCTCTGCTCTCAGATGTTTAAGAGCTCTTGGCAACTGGCTTTCTCAGCTCTTGCTGCAGACAGAAAACCGAAGGGTCCAGCTCCTGACTGCTCCTGATTTCCTGTACTGAGAGGGCACAGGTGGCATGAGGTGATTTCCTTTTGTGTCAGGAATGTGGGCAGAAGTAGTTGTCTCCTTTGAATTCTCAGGATTGTCCGCATATCTGGGATCTCAGCTCACTCCCCAACAGTGTTTGTGTGCAGGTACCTGTGGGATTGGTTCGGTTTAGTCCTGCCTTTACCTTCTGTGTGCAAGGAATAAAAAGCATGCAGCACCACCACCAGGATTATTTAAGTTTTCTTAAAATATATGAAATAATGCATATATCATGACACATACTAGATACCTAATTCATGTCAGGTAGGGTAATGTAAAGAGACTACATACCCTGTGGATTAATCATATAGCTATGAATTAGTCTAAAGAAAGAATTTTTCAGACACAGCCGGAAGAGATCCCATTACAGATGGTTGTGAGCCACCATGTGGTTGCTGGGATTTGAACTCAGGACCTCTGGAAGAGCAGTCAGTGCTCTTAACCACTGAGCCATCTCCCCAGCCTGAAGAAAGAATTTTTAAACATGTCTTCCAAATCTCAATTAGGAGTAAAAGGTCATGAGAATATATGAAAGTGAATATTTTGATGTTCCAGAGAAATTGTCTTATGGAACCAGGCAGAACAGATAGATTCCCCATAGAACATAGAAAAATGAATTATGGAACCTGGTCATTGTCTTTATTGGAATATATTACCAATCTGGTGTCATGTTGAGGAGTCTATGTAATCAAGGTATTTAAATATAAGATACACAATAAAATATATTAATATAATTTTAACTAATTCTGTTTGCTATTTTTATAGTTGGACAGATAGAAAGAACATTATATTTCAGATATTTTATTCTTAAAACAGGTTCTGTTTTTTATTTACTTACATATATTCATTTCACAAATAAATTTACATGTAAAATATTAGCAAGTGATTACTGTTTCTTAGTTCATTGTTTAGTATTTCTTTGAAAAATTTATATTTTAAATTCAAATATGCTGTAGTTCTTTAATAATAGCTTTAAATTAGACGTTATTCCATTGTAAATCTAACATGATTCTCTGTCTTCAGTTGCCTTCTAAAATTCAATATATGCACTTTATCTGTACAGTTTGTGATCATACACCTGTTAGAACAATCTAGCCCATTATAAAATATAAATTTTGAAAAGTAGTTAAATATATTGTGGGTACAATACTACTTCACATTCCAGTGAAGATCACATTCTAATCATTACAGATGAATCTCTACTTACAGTAAAACAAGTTTCTAATTCCAGCTAAGGTTAACTCTCAAAGGAGTAGCTGGTCTGAGACTCTATCATAAAACTCAAATAGGTTTTGAAGTAGTTTTGAAGGGTAATGCATACCTTAAACTGTTCCCATGTCCTTTGTAAATGAGATTAGTACTTGGTTGTGTTTTCTTCCATATTACTAAATTAACTGTCATTGGGAATGAATCTTACCAAGCTGCAGAAGACTGAACTCAGGAGTTTGACTTGAGAGCTGAATTCACACTTGTAGACAGAAACTTTTGTCCAGCAGTTACCATTTGCCACAGCTAATTTTATTTAAATTCTCAACTAAAAATAAATTTATAAATATATCATTGCAAGTGTGGATCAGAATGCAATATTTGATATAAAATATGTAATGTATTACTATTTTCTTTCCCTTAATAGTTACTTGGAAGTACATGTTTAAATGAAGAAATTACTGTTAATTTTTCTCAAAAATCAGGATAACATGCTTAAAGTCGTTTACCTCTTATTCTGTTTATTTATTTGTTTATCTATTTGTAATATTTATATTAATTTCATGTGAATTTGGTTGCCTTTGAGTGTAGGTTTGTGTGCCATGTTCCTGCTGGTGCCTGTCAAGATATACAAAGACGTGGGATCACAGGAGCTAGAGTTACAGATGGTTGTGAGTCACCATACTGGTGTTGAAAACCAAACTCTGACCTATGCAAGAGTAGTAAGAAGTCTTAAATACTGAGCAGCCCCGTTTTATTTCAATGTCATTTTAAAATATATGTCGATGGATTTTTAAAAATACCTAGAAGAAGAAAGTAGATACACTACATTTAATTAAAGTAGTTTACCATAGTTTTCAATGTTAGGGGAAGTAAGCAATGGTATTTACCCTAAAAACATGCTTAGAATTATTACTTAAATTCTTGTATTATATTTGAAAAATACCTCATTGTTTTGTACCAAATTCATCCAAAAACAATTTCTTTTAATATAGATTACTATAGCATAAAAAAGAACAGATAATTTTAAATTATTAGTTAAATATTAGTTTAAATATTAGTTAAATAATATAAGTTTCAAACATGGAAAAAAGGGACATAATGTCATACTTTGTAACATTATCTTTGTGAATATATGTAGGTCATTTAAAAACACATCAGGACCCGCGGATCCCGGCCAGCAGCAGCTCTCTGCTCCCAGACCAGTGAGAGAGACCCAACCGCCTGATCAGGTGGGCACTCCTGAGGCTGCAGAGCGGAAGAGACCACCAACACTGCTCACCCCTGCCCACATCCCTGGCCCAAGAGGAAACTGTATAAGGCCTCTGGGCTCCCGTGGGGGAGGGCCCAGGAGCGGCAGGACACCTGCCTGAGACACCACCGGAACCTGAAAGAAACAGCCCGGATAAACAGTTCTCTGCACCCAAATCCCATGGGAGGGAGAGCTAAACCTTCAGAGAGGCAGACAAGCCTGGGAAACCAGAAGAGACTGCTCCCTGCACACACATCTCGGACGCCAGAGGAAAAAGCCAAAGACCATCTGGAACCCTGGTGCACTGAAGCTCCCGGAAGGGGCGGCGCAGGTCTTCCTGGTTGCTGCCTCTGCAGAGAGCCCGTGGGCAGCACCCCATGAGCAAACTTGAGCCTCAGGACCACAGGAAAGACCAAATTTTCTGCTGCAAGAAAGCGGCCTGGTGAACTCAAGACACAGGCCCACAGGAACAGCTGAAGACCTGTAGAGAGGAAAAACTACACGCCCGAAAGCAGAACACTCTGTCCCCATAACTGACTGAAAGAGAGGAAAACAGGTCTACAGCACTCCTGACACACAGGCTTATAGGACAGTCTAGCCACTGTCAGAAATAGCAGAACAAAGTAACACTAGAGATAATCTGATGGCGAGAGGCAAGCGCAGGAACCCAAGCAACAGAAACCAAGACTACATGCCATCATCGGAGCCCAATTCTCCCACCAAAACAAACATGGAATATCCAAACACACCAGAAAA
The DNA here is from genome assembly GCF_021556685.1 of Rattus norvegicus. Taxonomy (NCBI): domain Eukaryota; kingdom Metazoa; phylum Chordata; class Mammalia; order Rodentia; family Muridae; genus Rattus; species Rattus norvegicus. Next base: position 62,394,205 of record NC_141554.1, read on the forward strand.
GCAAGATCTAGTTTCAAAATCATATTTGATCATGATGCTGGAGGACTTCAAGAAAGACATGAACACACTTAGGGAAACACAGGAAAACATTAATAAACAAGTAGAAGCCTACAGAGAGGAATCGCAAAAATCCCTGAAAGAATTCCAGGAAAACACAATCAAACAGTTGAAGGAATTAAAAATGGAAATAGAAGCAATCAAGAAAGAACACATGGAAACAACCCTGGATATAGAAAACCAAAAGAAGAGACAAGGAGCTGTAGATACAAGCTTCACCAACAGAATACAAGAGATGGAAGAGAGAATCTCAGGAGCAGAAGATTCCATAGAAATCATTGACTCAACTGTCAAAGATAATGTAAAGCGGAAAAAGCTACTGGTCCAAAACATACAGGAAATCCAGGACTCAATGAGAAGATCAAACCTAAGGATAATAGGTATAGAAGAGAGTGAAGACTCCCAGCTCAAAGGACCAGTTAATATCTTCAACAAAATCATAGAAGAAAACTCCCCTAACCTAAAAAAAGAGATACCCATAGACATACAAGAAGCCTACAGAACTCCAAATAGATTGGACGAGAAAAGAAACACCTCCCGTCACATAATTGTCAAAACACCAAACACACAAAATAAAGAAAGAATATTAAAAGCAGTAAGGGAAAAAGGTCAAGTAACATATAAAGGGAGACCTATCAGAATCACACCAGACTTCTCGCCAGAAACTATGAAGGCCAGAAGATCCTGGACTGATGTCATACAGACCCTAAGAGAACACAAATGCCAGCCCAGGTTACTGTATCCAGCAAAACTCTCAATTAACATTGATGGAGAAACCAAGATATTCCATGACAAAACCAAATTTCCACAATATCTTTCTACAAATCCAGCACTACAAAGGATAATAAATGGTAAAGCCCAACATAAGGAGGCAAGCTATACCCTAGAAGAAGCAAGAAACTAATCGTCTTGGCAACAAAACAAAGAGAATGAAAGCACACAAACATAACCTCACATCCAAATATGAATATAAAGGGAAACAATAATAACTATTCCTTAATATCTCTCAATATCAATGGCCTCAACTCCCCAATAAGAAGACATAGATTAACAAACTGGATACGCAACGAGGACCCTGCATTCAGCTGCCTACAGGAAACACACCTCAGAGACAAAGACAGACACTACCTCAGAGTGAAAGGCTGGAAAACAACTTTCCAAGCAAATGGTCAGAAGAAGCAAGCTGGAGTAGCCATTCTAATATCAAATAAAATCAATTTCCAACTAAAAGTCATCAAAAAAGATAAGGAAGGACACTTCATATTCATCAAAGGAAAAATCCACCAAGATGAACTCTCAATCCTAAATATTTATGCCCCAAATACAAGGGCACCTACATACGTAAAAGAAACCTTACTAAAGCTCAAAACACACATTGCACCTCACACAATAATAGTGGGAGATTTCAACACCCCACTCTCATCAATGGACAGATCATGGAAACAGAAATTAAACAGTGATGTCGACAGACTAAGAGAAGTCATGAGCCAAATGGACTTAACGGATATTTATAGAACATTCTATCCTAAAGCAAAAGGATATACCTTCTTCTCAGCTCCTCATGGTACTTTCTCCAAAATTGACCATATAATTGGTCAAAAAAACGGGCCTCAACAGGTACAGAAAGATAGAAATAATCCCATGCCTGCTATCGGACCACCACGGCCTAAAACTGGTCTTCAATAACAATAAGGGAAGAATGCCCACATATACGTGGAAATTGAACAATGCTCTACTCCATGATAACCTGGTCAAGGAAGAAATAAAGAAAGAAATTAAAAACTTTTTAGAATTTAATGAAAATGAAGATACAACATACTCAAACTTATGGGACACAATGAAAGCTGTGCTAAGAGGAAAACTCATAGTGCTGAGTGCCTGCAGAAAGAAACAGGAAAGAGCATTTGTCAGCAGCTTGACAGCACACCTAAAAGCTCTAGAACAAAAAGAAGCAAATACACCCAGGAGGAGTAGAAGGCAGGAAATAATCAAACTCAGAGCTGAATTCAACCAAGTAGAAACAAAAAGGACCATAGAAAGAATCAACAGAACCAAAAGTTGGTTCTTTGAGAAAATCAACAAGATAGATTAACCCTTAGCCAGACTAACGAGAGGACACAGAGAGTGCGTCCAAATTAACAAAATCAGAAATGAAAAGGGAGACATAACTACAGATTCAGAGGAAATTCAAAAAATCATCAGATCTTACTATAAAAACCTATATTCAACAAAATTTGAAAATCTTCAGGAAATGGACAATTTCCTAGACAGATACCAGGTATTGAAGTTAAATCAGGAACAGATAAACCAGTTAAACAACCCCATAACTCCTAAGGAAATAGAAACAGTCATTAAAGGTCTCCCAACCAAAAAGAGCCCAGGTCCAGACGGGTTTAGTGCAGAATTCTATCAAACCTTCATAGAAGACCTCATACCAATATTATCCAAACTATTCCACAAAATTGAAACAGATGGAGCCCTACCGAATTCCTTCTACGAAGCCACAATTACTCTTATACCTAAACCACACAAAGACACAACAAAGAAAGAGAACTTCAGACCAAATTCCCTTATGAATATCGACGCAAAAATACTCAATAAAATTCTGGCAAACCGAATTCAAGAGCACATCAAAACAATCATCCACCATGATCAAGTAGGCTTCATCCCAGGCATGCAGGGATGGTTTAATATACGGAAAACCATCAACGTGATCCATTATATAAACAAACTGAAAGAACAGAACCACATGATCATTTCATTAGATGCTGAGAAAGCATTTGACAAAATTCAACACACCTTCATGATAAAAGTCCTGGAAAGAATAGGAATTCAAGGCCCAGACCTAAACATAGTAAAAGCCATATACAGCAAACCAGTTGCTAACATTAAACTAAATTGAGAGAAACTTGAAGCAATCCCACTAAAATCAGGGATTAGACAAGGCTGCCCACTCTCTCCCTACTTATTCAATATAGTTCTTGAAGTTCTAGCCAGAGCAATCAGACAACAAAAGGAGATCAAAGGGATACAGATCGGAAAAGAAGAGGTCAAAATATCACTATTTGCAGATGACATGATAGTATATTTAAGTGATCCCAAAAGTTCCACCAGAGAACTACTAAAGCTGATAAACAACTTCAGCAAAGTGGCTGGGTATAAAATTAACTCAAATAAATCAGTTGCCTTCCTCTATACAAAAGAGAAACAAGCCGAGAAAGAAATTAGGGAAACGACACCCTTCATAATAGACCCAAATAATATAAAGTACCTCGGTGTGACTTTAACCAAGCAAGTAAAAGATCTGTACAATAAGAACTTCAAGACACTGAGGAAAGAAATTGAAGAAGACCTCAGAAGATGGAAAGATCTCCCATGCTCATGGATTGGCAGGATTAATATAGTAAAAATGGCCAGTTTACCAAAAGCAATCTACAGATTCAATGCAATCCCCATCAAAATCCCAATCCAATTCTTCAAAGAGTTAGACAGAACAATTTGCAAATTCATCTGGAATAACAAAAAACCCAGGATAGCTAAAGCTATCCTCAACAATAAAAGGACTTCAGGGGGAATCACTATCCCTGAACTCAAGCAGTATTACAGAGCAATAGTGATAAAAACTGCATGGTATTGGTACAGAGACAGACAGATAGACCAATGGAATAGAATTGAAGCCCCAGAAATGAACCCACACACCTATGGTCACTTGATTTTTGACAAAGGAGCCAAAACCATCCAATGGAAAAAAGATAGCATTTTCAGCAAATGGTGCTGGTTCAACTGGAGGGCAACATGTAGAAGAATGCAGATCGATCCATGCTTATCACCCTGTACAAAGCTTAAGTCCAAGTGGATCAAGGACCTCCACGTCAAACCAGACACACTCAAACTAATAGAAGAAAAACTAGGGAAACATCTGGAACACATGGGCACTGGAAAAAATTTCCTGAACAAAACACCAATGGCTTATGCTCTAAGATCAAGAATCGACAAATGGGATCTCATAAAACTGCAAAGCTTCTGTAAGGCAAAGGACACTGTGGTTAGGACAAAACGGCAACCAACTGATTGGGAAAAGATCTTTACCAATCCTACAACAGATAGAGGCCTTATATCCAAAATATACAAAGAACTCAAGAAGTTAGACCACAGGGAAACAAATAACCCTATTAAAAATGGGGTTCAGAGCTAAACAAAGAATTCACAGCTGAGGAATGCCAAATGGCTGAGAAACACCTAAAGAAATGTTCAACATCTTTAGTCATAAGGGAAATGCAAATCAAAACAACCCTGAGATTTCACCTCACACCAGTGAGAATGGCTAAGATCAAAAACTCAGGTGACAGCAGATGCTGGCAAGGATGTGGAGAAAGAGGAACACTCCTCCATTGTTGGTGGGATTGCAGACTGGTAAAACCATTCTGGAAATCAGTCTGGAGGTTCCTCAAAAAATTGGACATTGAACTGCCTGAGGATCCAGCTATACCTCTCTTGGGCATATACCCAAAAGATGCCTCAACTTATAAAAGTGACACGTGCTCCACTATGTTCATCGCAGCCTTATTTATAATAGCCAGAAAATGGAAAGAACCCAGATGCCCTTCAACAGAGGAATGGATACAGAAAATGTGGTACATCTACACAATGGAATATTACTCAGCTATCAAAAACAACGAGTTTATGAAATTCGTAGGCAAATGGTTGGAACTGGAAAATATCATCCTGAGTGAGCTAACCCAATCACAGAAAGACATACATGGTATGCACTCATTGATAAGTGGCTATTAGCCCAAATGCTTGAATTACCCTAGATCCCTAGAACAAACGAAACTCAAGACGGATGATCAAAATGTGAATGCTTCACTCCTTCTTTAAATGAGGAAAAAGAATACCCTTGGCAGGGAAGGGAGAGGCAAAGATTAAAACAGAGACTGAAGGAACACCCATTCAGAGCCTGCCCCTCATGTGGCCCATACATATACAGCCACCCAATTAGACAAGATGGATGAAGCAAAGAAGTGCAGACCGACAGGAGCCGGATGTAGATCGCTCCTGAGAGACACAGCCAGAATACAGCAAATACAGAGGCGAATGCCAGCAGCAAACCACTGAACTGAGAATAGGTCCCCTATTGAAGGAATCAGAGAAAGAACTGGAAGAGCTTGAAGGGGCTCGAGACCCCAAAAGTACAACAATGCCAAGCAACCAGAGCTTCCAGGGACTAAGCCACTACCTAAAGACTATACATGGACTGACCCTGGACTCTGACCCCATAGGTAGCAATGAATATCCTAGTAAGAGCACCAGTGGAAGGGGAAGCCCTGGGTCCTGCTAAGACTGAACCCCCAGTGAACTAGTCTATGGGGGGAGGCCGGCAATGGGGGGAGGGTTGGGAGGGGAACACCCATAAGGAAGGGGAGGGGGGAGGGGGATGTTTGCCCGGAAACCGGGAAAGGGAATAACACTCGAAATGTATATAAGAAATACTCAAGTTAATTAAAAAAAAAACACATCAGGTATATTTTTGTTACCTTCCCTTCCACTACACTCAACAATGTATTGATGAAAATTTATATTATACATTTTATCTAGTACATGGACACTCAAATATGTGTTCACTGCAATTAACTTTTTTTTAGTAAAAATGTTAATGTATATAATACGATGTCTTGCCTTTTTTAAAAAGTGTTACAGGAAACAATTTTTCTTGTCACAGAAAAGGCCACATTTTACTTATAAATGCATAGCATTCCACTGTATAAACGTAGCCTGAGTTAATCAAATTCCTCTTGACCTTCACTTACTTTGGTTTTGATTGTCTATTATGATATTGCTCTGATGAGTAGTACACCAGTTCATATTTCATTCAGAATGCCTGTACATTTCTAGCAAGGCAGGAAAGTAGGATCAAAAGGCAACTGCACATCTATGAAGGCATATAAAGTCATCTTTTCCTTCATTAAAATTGCATCATGGTTTACTAGAAATGTATAAAAATGTCTGGTTTTATTTGCAATACCTTAATATCCTCATTAGATTTTTATCAAGTTGATAAGAGTTAGTCTTGAAAGAAGAAACCTCAATTAAGAATATGACCCCATAAAATTGGCCAGTGAGAAAGCCTATGGATAATTTTAAAAAAATTAATGAGTGATACTAGAGGGCTCAGCTCCCTGTTATCAGTGCCAATTCTGAGCAGGTGGTTCTAGGTTGTGTAAGAAAGCAGGCCTAGCAAGCCAGGAAGTAAGCAAGCCTGTGTGTATGAATTGCTTCATGTTCTCTGCTTGAATTTCTGCCCCCAGGATCTGGTGTTGGCTTTCCTCAATTGAGTGAGACCTGGAGTGTGTAAGGCAAATCCATTCTGCTCCAAGTTGCTTTTGGTCATGGTGTGTTTTATATAAGTAATAGAACCATAAAATAATTGCCAGTTACATTTTCTTAAAATCTTTGTTTTGTGAATATGAAAAATGAATCTTGTACTGGCTAGTAATATTATGTCAACTTGACATAGGCATGACATAACTGAGAAAAGGGAGACTAAATAAAAATTGACTCTGTAAGATCGGGCCTTGAGGCATTTTTTTAAGTAATAATCAATGTGGGGAGACCTAGCCCATTCTGTGTGATGCCATCCCTAGGCTGTTAGTCTTGGATTCTATAAGAAAGAAGACTGAGCTAGCCAGGAGGAGGAAGTCAGTAAGCAGCACCCCTCCATGACCTCTGCATCAGCCGCTGCTTCCAGGGCCTGCCATGTTGGGGCTCCTGCCCTGACTTTCTTCACTAATCAGCAGCAATATGGAAATGTAAGCCAAGTAATTCCCTTTCTCACTAACTTGCTTTTGGTCACAGTGTTTCTTCACATCAATAGTAACCTTAACTAAGACATATATGTAGATTATTTATTTATGCTTTTTATTACATTTCTTCTTTAACAATGTCATACATGTATATAGTACATTCTGATTATTCTTACCTCTCTTATTTCCCTCCTACTTCCATCCTACGCATTTTTACTATAAATTTAAAATGGACCAGCCCTCATTAAAATTATAAGTAAAATATCTGAAAATATTTTCTTATATTATTTATTCATTCAGTGTCAGGAGCTGAACCCAGAGATTTAAGTATACTAGACAAATAGTCAACCAATTATATATATATATATATATATATATATATATATATATATATATATACACATATATATATGTATGTATATATATATGTATGTATATATACATATATATCTTATATTTTATTTTTATTATAATAATTTAACTGACACAGAAAAGTGAACATATTAATGGGGTACCATGAGCTGTCCCACACGCAATATTGATATCTATATCAGGATAAACATAACTATCTGCATAAACATTTTACTTGTTCAAAGTGAAAACTTTCAAAATATTTTGTTTCAGGTTTTTGTAATATATAGTATATTAATCCAGAGTATTTCCATACTACTGTGCAGCAGCATACCAAAATGACTTGCTATTGCTGTCAGTTAGTACCCAGTCATTGCTCTTTCACCCCTTCCTACCTCAATTCTTTACCTAGCATCTGGTAGCAATGATTCTAGTATTAACTTCTAATGTCTTTTCATCCATCAAAAGTAATGCACTAAACTATAAAGTTATTTCATTAGCTTTCATGCAAACTTTTGACTTTGCTTGTGATTTGATTTGGTTAAAAAATTATAATCATCCATCGCTCTTCTCTTTGAGGCTTCTCAACTTTGAATTTTTGTTGGAAAATACTACTGACTAACAACTAAATAAACTCATTCTGGTTTACTTCTGAGCATCATTAATTTTGTTCTTTTAAAAGCTTAAACCAGCTTTTGGGGAGATGACTCAGCAGCTAAACGTATGCTTCTCTTGTAGATGATTTGGGTGTGTTTCCCAGAATGAACATTGTAGCTCACAAACATTTGTAACTCCGTTTCAGGGGGAACCTGACACCGTCTTCTACACTCTGTGAACACCAGACATACAGATGGACAAAACATTCATAGCCGTTAAAACATAGTTTAAAACGCTTGAATTTATCCTGATATATATTGTGATGAATCCAAAAAAGAAATCTTTTCCTCCCTCTAAGTAACTTGCAACTATCCAAACAACTAATTTTTACAAGGACTTTAAACAAAAATGGTAGTAAATACAGGACAGCCTAAGAGGCAAAGGGATGAGGAAGAAGGATTAAGAGTTTGAAACCAGTACTGACTAAGTACAGTGGGATCCTTTCTCTTTATTTTTTTTTACTATTATTCTTCAATCTATTTTTTAACAGTACAGTCATTATCCTACCCCTGGTCTACCCTCGGACTGTTCCTCATTCCATACCTGCTCCCTGTTTTCTAAGATAATGGCTCCACCACCCACATCCACCCCACCACACCTCCCCACTCCCTCGGGCCTCAAGTCTCTCTAGGGTTCAGCACATCTTCTCTCACTGAGTCAAGACCTGGCAGTTCTCTGCTGTATATGTGTTGGGCCCCATATCAGGTAGTATATGCTGCCTGGTTGGTGGTTCAGTTTCTGAGAGATCTCGGGAATCTGTCATTTTAGACTACTGGGAAATTAGACAAAGTGCTCTACAGTGGAGAGAGAGAACTTGTAGAGTCTACCTCCAGTAGAAAGACAGGGCATCAAGTAGAGGGATAAGGTTGTCATCCCACCTCAAAAATGCTGAGGTTGCCCTCAGCTTTTTCCAGCTTTTTCCTATTCGATCACAGGGATCCAAGGCTTCTGTCCATTGGTTGGGTATAAGTATCTGCATCTGACTCTTTCAGCTGTTTTTTGGGCCTTTCCGAGGGCAGCCATGCTAGGGTCCTGTCTGTAAGCCCACCAGAGATTCAGGAATAGTTTCAGGCCTTGGAGCCTCCCCTTGAGCTGGAACCCAATTTGGGCCTGTCTCTGGACCTCCTTTCTCTCAGGCTCTTCTCCATTTTTGTCCCTGAACCTTTTTCAGATAGTAACAATTCTGGGTCAGCATTTTTGAGGTGGGATGGCAACCTTATCCCTCTACTTGATGCCCTGTCTTTCTACTGGAGGTAGACTCTACAAGTTCCTTCTCTCCACTGTAGAGCACTTTGTCTAATTTCCCTCCATTTGAGTCCTGAGAGTCTCTCACTTCCCAGGCTTCTAGTACTTTCTGGAGGGTCTGTTACCTCCCACCCACAGAAGCTGCATATTTGCATTCATTCTTCCTGGCTTCTGGGATTCTCTCCTGCCTCCCACCCCCATACCTGGTCATGTTCCCCCTTTTCCTCTCCCACTTTCCTCTCCCACTCAGTTTCCTTCTTCCCTCTATCTCCCATGACTATTTTCTTCCCCCTTCTAAGTGTGATTGAAGCATCCTCACTTGTGCCTTCCTGCTTATTAAACTTCCTACAGTCTGTGGGGTGTGTCCTAAGTAATTTGTAATTTTTGGCTAATATCCACTTATTAGTAAATACATACCATGCATGTCCTTTTGGGTCTGGGTTAACTCACTCAGAGTGATATTTTCTAGTTCCATCTATTTGCCTGCAAACTTCATGATGTTCTCATTTTTAATAGTTGAATAGGATTCCAATGTGTAAGTGAACCATATTTTCTATATCCATTCTTTTGCTGAGGGACATCTGGCTTGTTTGGAGCTTCTGGCTATTACAAATAATGCTGCTAAGAATGTAATGGAGCACGTGTCCTTGTGGTGTGGTGGGATATCTTTTGGATATATGCTCAGGAGTGGTATAGCTGAATCCTCAGATAGTATTATGTCTAATTTTTTGAGAAACCTGCAGATCGTTTTCTAGTGTTTGTACCAGTTTACAATCCCACCAGCAATGGAGGAGTGTTCCTTTTATTCCCCATCCTCATCAGTTTTTAATTTGTATGTTTGTTTATGAGCATGTGTGCCATGTATCTAGAGGTGCTTGTAGAAGATGATGTCAGACTCTCCAGAGGTAGAGTTATACACCATTCTGAATTACCTGAAAGAGGTACTGAGAACTAAACTTAGGTCCTCTGGAAGACTAAACAACACTCAGTCATGAAGCCACTTACGCCCTTAAATACCACTTTTATCATATACCATCTCTACTTATTTTAGTTAATTCTAAATTGTATGTGATGTTCTATGTCTTAAGCTTATTTTATTAAAAATACATTTTCATACAATATATTCTTATTACTATTTCCCCTCCACCAAGTCCTCCCAGATGTTCTCTACTTCCCTACCCACTCTAATCCAAACCATGGAAGCTTCATGATTAAACAAGCACACATCTAAAGAAAAGTAATGAAGTAAGACGAAATTAAAGGAAACTACAAGACAAAACAAGCATATAAACAAAAAGTCAAAGGGAAAAGCAACACAAGAAACACATAAAGATACAAAGACACACACGTTAGCACACACAAAAATTCCATAAAAACACAAAACCAGAATAAATGATATATAAGGAAAATACCTGTAAGGTTAAAAAACAATGCCCAGGCCAAGCATTATGATACAAAAAAAGGTCAAAAATACTGTGATTTGGCTTTGTATTGGCCATCTACTACTGTGCATAGGGACTGCCCTTTGTGGTTTAGTGAGCCTCTATTAAAGAAAATAATATTTCCTTTGTATAATATTTATTAATTAGAGACAGCTACTGAATTCGGGATTGGGGTTTATGTCCACTCCCTCTCTCAGCGCTGGGAATCTGAACTCCTCTGTGTTTCAGCCTCTGTTATATCTAGGACTTATTTCCTTAGTGTCCTCCATCCTCAGTGGCTCTTATCACCTCTCCTCTGCAACAGAGTTATGACTGCTGAGGTATTTGATGGAGACCTCTCATTTAGGACGAGTGTTCCAAGGTCTCTAACTCTTTGCACATTGTCCAGTTGTGGATTCTATATTTATTCCCATATATTGCATGTAGAAAGTTTCTCCGATGATGTCTGAGTAGAACACTGAATTGTAAATATAGCAGAATGCCATTATGAATCTTTATTGCTACATTCCTTTAGTAGAACAGTATCATTGCTTTATTTATTAAATAAAATATCTATATAAATATGTCTTTATATGTATGTCTGTGTTTGTATGTATGTATATGAGTGTAGGCCAGAAAGGAGCATTAGATTCATCCTGAAATTGGAGTTGCAGGTAGCTGTAAGCTGCCAGACTTGGGTGTTGGGAACTGAACTAAGGTCATCTGGAAGATCAACAAATGTTCTTAACCACTTGGTTATCTCTTTATTCCTAGATTATTAGTGTTGTTTTTTAATTCATAAATTTTTCACACACTATATGTTGATCATATACTTTCATTCCCAGAATTCCATCCAGATCCTCTCCACCCACTACCCAACCAACTTCATATTTGCTCTCCCTTAAAAAATATGAAAATAAAATCTTAATTAGAGAAAAAATGCCAAACAAAGAATAAGGTGTTATTAACAAAGGGAAAGATACTGTTTGTCAGCACATCTTTCCAATTATTTAGAAAAAAATAACTACTTCAAATTTCTCTTTTTGAATTTTTTTCCACAGATTTTACTTTTCTTGAAAATTATCCATTTGTTTTTCTGTGATTAAATTAGTTTTAGTTTTATTTAAATTTCTATGCTTAAAAAGTATGTTGACTATACTTATGTGTACCCATTAAATGCTTAGATTTCTATTTATTTCTAAACTTTAGAGTTAAAACATTTTCATTCTGTGCTTTATCATTAAGCTCATTTATTCATATTATATAGTTAGACTTTTTTTTCCTTTAAACAGCAGGTATCAGTTCCTAATGCTTAAAGATAAAAAAAAATTAGCTGGCTTTTAATTTCTCCTTTTTTATGTCCTCACACATCACACACAAACACTCATCACACACACAAACACAACCACACACACAAACACAAACATACACACAAACACACATATAGTTTAAAAATTAACTGTAGATATAAATGTAGCATAATATTGTAAAATTTAAGAAAATAGGATAAAAATCATTGTCATGTTCGACATGATAAAATTTCTGAAAAAGTATAAAAAACCTGAACTATTGCAAAAAGAACAAACTACACTCCTATTCTTTGATAAACCTGGCTTAAATTGAAATAACCAGGCATAAAATTGGTAGAAATCATTGTCAAATCATATGATTATTATTTAGGAAACACACTATTAAGAAAACAGCTTAAATAAACAGAAAATTTGAACATTGTTCAAGTATCTATTTCATTTATATATTTTATATTTAGCATGTGTTTTCTTTAAAATAAAACTTTGTGTGGCAAGTTGTTAGCTGAAATTGTGCTCAAAACTGGTATCCATAAGAGTTAAAATAGAACTACAAGGAAGAAGTAATGTAAGAAATAGAGAATAAGAGTGGGAGAAGATAGCTGACAAATGCTGTCCTTTTGGACTTAACATGGCTCTTGAAAACATGAACTTAAAAACATCTATGGCTGCCTGTAAAAGACCTTTACAACTTCATGCTTATTGACATTCTAGGATTGGCTCCAGGGCCATCCTCCTCCAACAGAGAAACTCTTGGCAGTTGATATCTGCTGGGAGAAGGGTAATCACTTTTCTTGAGGGGTGTGACCCAAATGGATGGTTCCACATGTCCATGTGCATATATGCTGTACTAATCATACTCAGTGCATTTTATATATATATATATATATATATATATATATATATATATATATATATATGCGTGTGTGTGTGTATGCAGTCAGACAAATACATTTTAAAAGGAAGACATTAGTTTGGAGGAACATGTATGTGAGTGGTTCTAGGGGGGAGTTGGAGGGGTTAGTGTGGAGCATGTATGATTAAGATATATTTTATACATGTATTAAATTTCAAAAGAATAAAATACTGATAAAAACAAGCATCCACTCAAAAATATTTTAATTTGAATATAAGCACCTACATTTCCTGAAGTTGCTTATACCCGAACACAGTACTAAATAGGCACCTATGACTCAGAATTCCTACTCTCATCTATTTCCTTAAATAATTTTTAAGTCCATAGACATTGCATTAATGAAAATTATCCATATAAACAAAAGCAATTTATGCACCTATTCTGTGTGAGTTGTGTTTGCATTTATATACAAATATAAACTAGACATTAACTCATGAGATTACTGAGACAAAGAAATACCAAGATCTGTAAATGGTAAGTCGGTGGTATAGAGAAACCATAATAGTTTCAAATTTAATACAATGTCTTCAAGACTAGGAAATCTAATAGTTTAATACTTTTCTGTTGGAAGGCCAGAAGTTTGAAATAATAGCAGATTCTTCAGTCCTAGACTGAATTCCAGAGAAGGCCTATTTCAAACAGTAAGACAACCAGAGCATGCTCTCATTCACAGGAGGATTTTTTTATGTGGGCCTTTAAATAATTGAATGATTGCTGCCTACATTATTCAGGGCAGCATCTTTGTTTAGCCTACCTGTTCATTTGATAATCTGAACATTTTCAGACATACTGACCAGTATATGGATGTATTATCAATTATTGAAACATTTTAAAAGTAGCATTAAAATAGAAGAACAAATCAAGAATGTGGTGAGTAAAGGAAGAGATGGTCTGGCCATATAGTTGACCATTGTTTGATAGTAATTAAAAAGGAATGCAGCATTAATAATATATAATAGCATGTGCAAATCTAAAAAAATATGATGCTAAAGGTGAAATATGAGGTGAAGCACAAAACAATGCATAGTATGTGATTTCATTCACAAAAAATTCTGGAGAATACTAATGTCTCATGACAGAAAGTGGTTGCCTGTGTGAAAAAAAATAACAATACCTAGGGAATATTGGGGATTTATTTAAGAGACATGTCATGTTGGTGGGGATGCATCCAAACACACATAATTCTCCAAACATACAACACCATATACTTAATGTTTTTAGTTAGTATTATGTTAGTATTTCTTAAAAGGTGTCAAACATGATGTTAGCATGTTACTTCTGTTACTAAATAGATGTTTGCCATGATAGAAAAGAGATAAATTGTGACATTTCAATTGAAAGTGATTGAATTGAAAATGTGATTATAAACCAAATATATAAGTATATTATACTTATAATTATTTAACAATATATGCATTTATTGTATTTTGTGTATATGTTTGTGTGTGTGTGTGCGTGCGCGCGCGCGAATGCACGCACCTGTGCAAGCTCACACCCACATACCATAGCAGCCATGGAGAAGTCAATGGACAAGGTTTAGCAGTCTGTTCTCGCCTTTGTTGTTTTTTTGAGACACAGTCTCTTGTTATTTCTGTGTTGTTGGTCACTTCAAGCTAAGTGGTCTAGAAGTTTTGCGATAGCTCTTCTGTTTCAAAACTTCCATCTTACAGCAGGAGGAATAAAATTGCACATATATTCCATCGTACCTGCTTTCCACATGGTTTCCAGGGATGAAACTCAGGATTCCAGCATTAAGTGGCAGAACCTTTTACCTGCTAAACCATGTCACTGGCCTCTAAATCAAGTAATTTTTAAAAGATGCTTTAAGACAGTGAAAATACTTTTTTTTTAAATTTCATTTAAATTATTTGATTAATAAATACAGTCCTAGTCAGAGTAGAATAGTTCACTATCATCACTTCAATAACCTCCTAAAATACATCTGGTCTTTTTCTATTTTTGAAAACTGAATGACACTGACAAAAGATGATAAGACTTCAAAAATCAATAATATAGCATCTAGGTATGGAACACTCTCTAAACTGTGAACAGTTTATTAAATATAAGGATGACGGAAACATAAGGAAATGTATGGTTGGCTTTTTTCTGGTCATTGCTGTCTCACTTTCCAGCAACATTTCTTTTTGTGTGTTTGAAAATAAGTTTTAAAAACCTTTATTAGCTACATCATTATCTCATAGTTAAACATTCTGTTAGATTATCCCTGTGTCTAAATCATTCTCTGTTAATGACTTTGTCACTGGATTCATACTAAAGCTTTTAGCCACTAAGAAATCACGGGTCTTTTAGGAAATTGCTGCTGCCATGCATTAGTTGGTACTAATGGCACTCACCTATGCCAATAGCAATTAGAGATTTCCCCACCAATTTCTACAGTAACATTAAAGACATAGTGGACCTCTCTAATAGTGTACTTACCAAGATCAAATCATTATTTTAGAGCAAATTTAATCATAATTTCTTTCAAATTTCTTATTCAATTAATATTGGAACTATACAAATTTATGGAGTAGACCATGATAATTCTTAATAATGACAATGTAGCCTATTCAACCATGCAATGTATTGCTCAAAGATGTTCAATAATGTGATATAATCTCTGAGACAGAAAAGTAAAACTATTTTTATTCATTGCGTATAATTACATGTCAGTAACTACCATTAGACAACATAAATTCTCTTATTTTGTCAGTTTATTCATTATTAATAAGTTCTTTCACATATTATTTTTATGTAACTCACACATGTATCACTTACTGCTCTAAGCTTTCCACAAATACAGACATACAACCCTTATGAACTTTTTGAGGTAGATAACGGTACTGCCATTTTTATTTTATGGGGAAGAAAACAAATCTTATACTCTGCATCCCTAACTTTGTGGGTCTGGATCTTGTTATTGTATTTTTTACTGTAAATTAAAATGTTTTAGTGTGGTCCAAATTAAGTCCCCTTTATCAAGAATAAATCTAACATCAGTAACATCTTACTCTCTTTCTTCTCAAATGTGGTATTTTATTTTTTAACCAAGAATTATGGAGCATGATGCGATGTAGTGGGAAAAATTAATGCTATAGTAAATGCACTTTAAATTGCCAGCATGCAGGTAACTGCCATTTTCAGAATATTCTCTCTGAATTCTGATACACTTGCTTTTAAAATTTTAAAATCCATCTATGCTGTTTCTACTTTAAACTCATTTTATAATGTGGCTTCAGGCTTCTTACTCAAAGACAGAAATAATATGGTCTCAAACCCAGTAGAGTCGAGGACTCTGACATTTGCAATTACTTCAAAATTCAGAGTAGTAGAGAAGATGGGCAGGCTGGAAAGCACTTGTCAATATATTCAATTGCTCAGAAAACAGGAGTTTCTCAAATATCTGTATCCTCCCTGCTATTACTTTTGCAATCTCTGTAGTTTGCAGCACTTTCTGTTAATGTGATGTTGGCTGCCAGAAAAGCGCACCTTCACAAAATAAAATGCTTTCTAAATTGCACTGTTGTCAAAATTTAGTCATTTTATACAATGGGAACAAACATCTCTCTGCTAAGCTAAGTATATTTAGAAAAACCTTCTTTGAAGTTGGAAACAAATGACTTAGAAAGAAATTATGAAGGTGATTTCTTTGCTTTCTTACTATGACTCAAAGAAAAAAAGGAATGAATTAGCATATAGTTAGAAACCAGATTGATATGATAAAGGAGTTAAACAATTTGGACCATTTGACTTCTTTTCCCAATCCGGCTATTTATTTATGTATGTATCTATTTATTTATTTATACATTTAAAGAATAGAAAGTAGAATTAGGATTATGCAAGAACTCATTAAAAGAAATCTGTATTTTCATGCCTTTCCTCTATAATAAAATGATTATATTAGTGTTAACAGGACAATGCACAGGCAGAAGATAGACTAGAGCTGGACTAGATAATTTATGACAACTATGTGATTTAATATTTCCTACTTTGGAAAAAAAGAAGGAATAAAATATTTTATAGAATACTTACACTGGGTCTCCTATTTTTCTTTAATTTTGTATTAAAATGAATAGTACTGTTTTAGTTTTCGAGAATTTATGATCCACTTGTATACATATTAGATCTGAACAAGGCTTCCCTATTCAAAAACTTGAACTCTCATGTTATATTCTCTCTCTCTCTCTCTCTCTCTCTCTCTCTCTCTCTCTCTCTCTCTCTCCCTCACTCCCTCTCTCCGTCTCTTCTCCCTCTCTCCCTCTCTCCTGCCTCTCCCTCTCCCCCATCTCTTTTGTAAGAGTTTCTTTTATTTAAAAGATCATTCACAAAATACTATATCAATAGACTCACTTTCTATTATAGAACTGAATGTATTAAGTGTTTGGAATTCCATTCTTATAGAGTCATTTGGGCACCAAGTAGTGTGGATGGATGTGCCTGTTTTGTCTTTTCTGCATTGGAGATGGATTAGATCATCTAAAAGTATCAGATTTGATTACAGTTACAGAATACATGTCTGTTTTAAGTTAGGTATTGGTGTTATACAAATGTTTCTTATCTTAGAAGCAGAGAAGATGGCAGGCAAGGGAAGAAGTGAAAGTTCTGTATTTGCTGAGTCCTGGCTACAAAGACATTCATGAGCAAAGAGGTAAGCTGGCAGAAAAGTGCTAGCTAGTAAACAAGCTGTGCACCTCTCAGCTCTCTTTCCTTAAGGCTCTGGTGGTTGTCTGACCCCTACCTGCTCCAATTGGTACAGATGGAAACTTGGTGCCAAATCATTTTCTATTTGTTGATAGCTATTCAGACTAAAAGCAAAGCCTGACACCCTTGATCTCAAATGAGTGCTTAACACTGACTGTAGGAGCATGCATCTGCATCACAGACGAAGCAACAAGCCTAGAGGTTTCTAGATACCAATGTACTAAGGGTTTCAACAACTGTTCAACTGATCAGAGAAAGTGGTAGGGTCTAGGGCTTGAGCTACAGTGGGGAGCAACCCCTTCGGAAAAGGACCCTGGAGCAGACAGACACAAAGGAAATAGTGTAGACTCAGTGCAAGCACAGCTGCCTGGTGCAGCTCTAGCTCCACTCTTGCTTCCTATAGGATTCAGCTGTGGGAAGCATATTCAGTGGGTTGAACCCCCAACGGGCCTCCATGCCCCAGGAAGAGGAGGGAATGAGATTTCACTTGGTCTTAAAGCAAGCAGGAGCGAAGCCATGTGGCCACTGGCACCCAGGTAGCCACTAGTGCAGAATGTTCATATTCCCGTATACCCTTCTGACCTCACTGTTTGACAGGAGCCTGCTATGCCTGAACAGGATGCTGAGGTAGGTGATAGGCCAAATACAATAACCTGTCATGACCAGCAGGCGTGTTTCCTTCTTTTAAAGCAAGGTGCTTCCAGTTCTGCATGCTTATCTCCTGTATACCAGCAATTTGCCAGAAGCCACCTGGCTGGTAAGTCCACAGCAACACAGAATTCAACATGCAAGTTAGAGAGATTCTCTGAGAAAAAACAGAGAACAGCACACTTGGAGCATAGCCAGGGCACATAAAGGAAAAAAAGAAAGCAAAGAAGGATGAAGCACCTCAGCCCACGTCTGCAAGTGACCAACATACATCCTGCATGAGAAGGAGCGGGAAGAGGCAGGGAGTGAGACAGGAGACAAAGAAAACAGAAAGAAAGCACAAAACAGGCACTAGATAGATATAGTGAAGCCAAGAAACCACTTGTTACCGCTGACAAAAAACTCACAAGTTCTGTGTTTCCTCTTTAAAGAGGACAGTGCCAGGTGGAATGGGGCCTTCAGGACCATGGGCTGCCACCAGTCTTAATCCAGATCCTCATGACCCATTTCCTCCCAACCTAAACTCGTTTTTGCTCCTTCTGAACCACTTACATTCTGGGCCTAGCTCCCCATAAAATGGCTGAGTTAGGGTTGGCTACTTGATTAAGTTGGGTTGCCACTGTCCAAGTTTAAGCTGCAAACTTGTTCTCTGTGCTCTTCTGTAGGTTCTCTGAAGTCCATATTGGAGGCACTCAGAGGAGGACCATCTCAAAAGTGACTCCCTATTGGAGGACCTGCTCGCTGGTCCCCATGGCTACTAATGCCCCTACCCCACCAGGCAGGCCCATACAAAATCACCCATCCCTGTAGCCAGAGTTGAAGTCATCCCAGGAATATCATCCAATTCTACATTCTCAAGAGTCACCCATTCCTCTGTCATCAGGTCTGCCTTTCCTGAATCTAAAGCCACCTTTATCTTGCTTTTTGCATTCTGCTACGCAAAGTGACCGGTCACAAAAGCATGCTCCATCATAAGTCAGAGCCTCCTTCAGGAAATCCACCTCATCAAATTTTACACAGCAGAACTCTTTAAATTTGTCTGTGTCTTTGTGTCTGATTAGCCATACACTCTGAATGCTGAGATCCTTAAAAATAAGATCTGTGTCACCCTGATTTGTGTTAAAAGGGAGATTTCCTATGTAAGCTATGTAGATGGGGCTCTGTGGATAGCTCCTTCAGGCTTCTGGACCCATGACCACCAGCACTGTCATGGGACTCTCTATAGCCACTCATGCTGCTCTAGGCCTGATCATCATAGGTATTAATGTCCTCAATTAGCTGTCTCCACTCCTTGAAGCACTGTTGTGTTATTCTCTTTTGCCCTGTATTGCAGGTCAGAAAAACATGATGCACAAGCTTCCATCTGATTGAAAACAAGCTTTTACTGGTCACAACCATAATGACACAGCACAGAGAAACTAAACTTTATTATCTGGACCCTTAGAGAAAATGGTTGTCAACTTATGTTGTACACTGTCAGTTTTCCCTTTGAGATTATTCCTGTGGACAAGTATTACATTATTCCTCATGATATCATACCTAATTTAATCCACTTTGTTCATTCAATTATTCTTATATATGATTCTTCCAATTATTTTATATATACGGTTCTATTATTGTCATATATAATGTACACATTTTCTATTTAACTGGACAATTTTCAACCCTTATGATTTTTACATTCATTAGTGATATTTCAAATTATTTAAATTCAGTTTTAAAAAAATATTTGATAGTACACATACCTTTCTTGCTTCATCCTTTATTTTTCTGGTTCCTGAACTCAGAAAAAAAGAGAAAGTATGTCAACTTTCAATTGGAAACTATTTTTCTCCATGTGCAATTATTTTCTTCATGATTTTATTTAGAATTGTAGATTTAGTATGCTATTACATATTCCATGCACCAGTATTTCTCAGTTTTCTAATGTTAAGCCCTGTGCCTTTTCTTAACCCACAGTGAT
This sequence comes from Rattus norvegicus, assembly GCF_021556685.1. Lineage (NCBI taxonomy): Eukaryota > Metazoa > Chordata > Mammalia > Rodentia > Muridae > Rattus > Rattus norvegicus. The sequence continues at coordinate 62,414,271 of NC_141554.1, forward strand.
TATACACACTCTGTATAGAAATAAGTAGTCCTATGTAGGAGTAACAAACAGGCTAATATAGGTTTACAAATGGCAACTTTATGTAATAGCAAATAAATCAACCAAAACATACAGGGATCTGTAGGAAGAAATTAAACCATGCATGGATTCATTAAGCAACAAGTCCCTATTTCTTGTAGCTTCATCTAAGAGTGTTCTTACTTCCAACATAGGATGCACTTAAGACTAATTATGAACCACAAAAATTTCTGGTTGGAGAATGAGCAAAGAACATGGAAAAAATGAGAAACTGGTCACTCGTTTTCTTAACTTAGTTTTATGTACAGTATTTTGATTTTATTGTAAATGTAATTGTTTAATCAATTATATGTTTCGATTGCTTGTTGCGGTAAATATTAATGCTCACTGATAGTCTATAAAGATTTCCTACCTAAAATTTAAAATATTCTGTTGAAATAATAATGATGGCTATTTTTGTTTTGTTTCTGATCTTAGAAGTAATAATGTACATTGAACTCAATGGAAAACTTGTTCTGGAAGCATGACTGAGTTGTTGGCCTCACCCCAACTTCATACCTAAGCATCTCCATATCCTCCAGGGCTACTTCTCAGGGGATAATCTGGCCATTGAACTCTGTGAAAGGGAGAATGAACCACCACAGTAGAGAAAAGAAAGTAAAACATTTTCTACATCACTTATCCTGTGTTATAATAGAGCTTACAGTCAGAAGGAGAATCTGGAAGGTTAGCCATGGAGAGAAAACTCAATTGGTAAAGCAAGCTGACTGATTCAACTTCCCCAGTTATTTTCTGCTGGATATTCTGAGCATCCCATTTAATGATGTCATCTCTTATCTGATGCTATTTGCCCTTTGAAATGGAATCCTCACCCAAAGGGATACTTTGCTATGCCTGGGACTCTATTTTCAACTTTACAAGATATTTAATTCCATGTCTTGCTTAAATAGGAAGTTCTGATGGCTGATTTTAAATTATTTGATTTTTGTAAACAAATTTTAAAGTTTTCAAGGACATTTGTGGTACTGTATGATGTTTGTTCTAACTCTGAAAATGCTATGGGTAATTTTATATTTAATACTTGAATTCTCTTTACTAAATTGATGATTCATCTCTGATTTTACAATGAAATAAAGGAAATGAAGCATCTTATAGTTCTTTCATGTATCTCTATGTATCTGAGTGGCAAGTTACTAGCCAGTAAGCCATACACAAAGACCCTATGAAAATGGGTAAGCTTTAGTATTCCTCTTTTCTTTATAATTTGTTTTCTCCCTAATCCTTTAACAATAGAAGTGGCTGTTCATCTTTTTATTTTAATATAATTCATACAATAGTTTTGATCACAGGTTCTCTTCTCAGATCCTCCTCACCCATCCAACTCCACATCTTATTTTTTTCTCTCATTAGAAAACAAATAGGCAAATAAAAAAAAAACCAACCAAACAGAAAAAAAAAAAAAGAAAATCATTTAATAACACACACACACACACACACACACACACACACACACACACACACACTCCATAAAACCAAACAAAACACTTGGAAAACATAATATATAAACAGAAGACCAATACATTCATGTTCAGGTTTATGATTATGCAGGAGAATATTCTATTGGGAAATAGCACATAGCACAATATTAAAAGTTGATGTAGAGCAATTTGTTTAACCTAGCCATTGCATATTTTTATCACCTCTTAAAGTTACTTCTAGGGGGCGGCACAGGTCTTCCTGGTTGCTGCCGCTGCAGAGAGCCCCTGGGCAGCACTCCACGAGCGAACTTGAGCCTCGGGACCACAGGTAAGACCAAATTTTCTGCTGCAAGAAAGCTGCCTGGTGAGCTTGGGACACACGGAAGCAGAATTTCTCTAGAACCGGGCACGTTCTGTGTTTACCGGAAGTCCCACACCCGCGGATCCCGGCCCGCAGCAGCTCTCTGCTCCCAGACCCGGTGAGAGAGAGACCCAACCGCCTGGTCAGGTGGGCACTCCTGAGGCTGCAGAGCGGAAGAGACCACCAACACTGCTCACCCCTGCCCACATCCCTGGCCCAAGAGGAAACTGTATAAGGCCTCTGGGCTCCCGTGGGGGAGGGCCCAGGAGCGGCAGGACCCCTGCCGGAGACACCGCCGGACCCTGAAGGAAACAGACCAGATAAACAGTTCTCTGCACCCAAATCCCGTGGGAGGGAGAGCTAAACCTTCAGAGAGGCAGACAGGCCTGGGAAACCAGAAGAGACTGCTCCCTGCACACACATCTCGGACGCCAGAGGAAAAAGCCAAAGACCATCTGGAACCCTGGTGCACTGAAGCTCCCGGAAGGGGCGGCACAGGTCTTCCTGGTTGCTGCCGCTGCAGAGAGCCACTGGACAGCACCCCACGAGCAAACCTGAGCCTCGGGACCACAGGTAAGACCAACTTTTCTGCTGCAAGAAAGCTGCCTGGTGAACTCAAGACACAGGCCCACAGGAACAGCTGAAGACCTGTAGAGAGGAAAAACTACACGCCCGAAAGCAGAACACTCTGTCCCCATAACTGACTGAAAGAGAGGAAAACAGGTCTACAGCACTCCTGACACACAGGCTTATAGGACAGTCTAGCCACTGTCAGAAATAGCAGAACAAAGTAACACTAGAGATAATCTGATGGCGAGAGGCAAGCGCAGGAACCCAAGCAACAGAAACCAAGACTACATGCCATCATCAGAGCCCAATTCTCCCACCAAAACAAACATGGAATATCCAAACACACCAGAAAAGCAAGATCTAGTTTCAAAATCATATTTGATCATGATGCTGGAGGACTTCAGGAAAGACCTGAACACACTTAGGGAAGCACAGGAAAACATTAATAAACAAGTAAAAGCCTACAGAGAGGAATCGCAAAAATCCCTGAAAGAATTCCAGGAAAACACAATCAAACAGTTGAAGGAATTAAAAATGGAAATAGAAGCAATCAAGAAAGAACACATGGAAACAACCCTGGATATAGAAAACCAAAAGAAGAGACAAGGAGCTGTAGATACAAGCTTCACCAACAGAATACAAGAGATGGAAGAGAGAATCTCAGGAGCAGAAGATTCCATAGAAATCATTGACTCAACTGTCAAAGATAATGTAAAGCGGAAAAAGCTACTGGTCCAAAACATACAGGAAATCCAGGACTCAATGAGAAGATCAAACCTAAGGATAATAGGTATAGAAGAGAGTGAAGACTCCCAGCTCAAAGGACCAGTAAATATCTTCAACAAAATCATAGAAGAAAACTTCCCTAACCTAAAAAAAGAGATACCCATAGACATACAGGAAGCCTACAGAACTCCAAATAGATTGGACCAGAAAAGAAACACCTCCCGTCACATAATTGTCAAAACACCAAACGCACAAAATAAAGAAAGAATATTAAAAGCAGTAAGGGAAAAAGGTCAAGTAACATATAAAGGGAGACCTATCAGAATCACACCAGACTTCTCGCCAGAAACTATGAAGGCCAGAAGATCCTGGACTGATGTTATACAGACCCTAAGAGAACACAAATGCCAGCCCAGATTACTGTATCCAGCAAAACTCTCAATTAACATTGATGGAGAAACCAAGATATTCCATGACAAAACCAAATTTACACAATATCTTTCTACAAATCCAGCACTACAAAGGATAATAAATGGTAAAGCCCAACATAAGGAGGCAAGCTATACCCTAGAAGAAGCAAGAAACTAATCGTCTTGGCAACAAAACAAAGAGAATGAAAGCACACAAACATAACCTCACATCAAATATGAATATAACGGGAAGCAATAATCACTATTCCTTAATATCTCTCAATATCAATGGCCTCAACTCCCCAATAAAAAGACATAGATTAACAAACTGGATACGCAACGAGGACCCTGCATTCTGCTGCTTACAGGAAACACACCTCAGAGACAAAGACAGACACTACCTCAGAGTGAAAGGCTGGAAAACAACTTTCCAAGCAAATGGTCAGAAGAAGCAAGCTGGAGTAGCCATTCTAATATCAAATAAAATCAATTTCCAACTAAAAGTCATCAAAAAAGATAAGGAAGGACACTTCATATTCATCAAAGGAAAAATCAACCAAGATGAACTCTCAATCCTAAATATCTATGCCCCAAATACAAGGGCACCTACATATGTAAAAGAAACCTTACTAAAGCTCAAAACACACATTGCACCTCACACAATAATAGTGGGAGATTTCAACACCCCACTCTCATCAATGGACAGATCATGGAAACAGAAATTAAACAGAGATGTAGACAGACTAAGAGAAGTCATGAGCCAAATGGACTTAACGGATATTTATAGAACATTCTATCCTAAAGCAAAAGGATATACCTTCTTCTCAGCTCCTCATGCTACTTTCTCCAAAATTGACCATATAATTGGTCAAAAAACGGGCCTCAACAGGTACAGAAAGATAGAAATAATCCCATGCCTGCTATCGGACCACCACGGCCTAAAACTGGTCTTCAATAACAATAAGGGAAGAATGCCCACATATACGTGGAAATTGAACAATGCTCTACTCAATGATAACCTGGTCAAGGAAGAAATAAAGAAAGAAATTAAAAACTTTTTAGAATTTAATGAAAATGAAGATACAACATACTCAAACTTATGGGACACAATGAAAGCTGTGCTAAGAGGAAAACTCATAGCGCTGAGTGCCTGCAGAAAGAAACAGGAAAGAGCATATGTCAGCAGCTTGACAGCACACCTAAAAGCTCTAGAACAAAAAGAAGCAAATACACCCAGGAGGAGTAGAAGGCAGGAAATAATCAAACTCAGAGCTGAAATCAACCAAGTAGAAACAAAAAGGACCATAGAAAGAATCAACAGAACCAAAAGTTGGTTCTTTGAGAAAATCAACAAGATAGATAAACCCTTAGCCAGACTAACGAGAGGACACAGAGAGTGTGTCCAAATTAACAAAATCAGAAATGAAAAGGGAGACATAACTACAGATTCGGAGGAAATTCAAAAAATCATCAGATCTTACTATAAAAACCTATATTCAACAAAATTTGAAAATCTTCAGGAAATGGACAATTTCCTAGACAGATACCAGGTATCGAAGTTAAATCAGGAACAGATAAACCAGTTAAACAACCCCATAACTCCTAAGGAAATAGAAGCAGTCATTAAAGGTCTCCCAACCAAAAAGAGCCCAGGTCCAGACGGGTTTAGTGCAGAATTCTATCAAACCTTCATAGAAGACCTCATACCAATATTATCCAAACTATTCCACAAAATTGAAACAGATGGAGCCCTACCGAATTCCTTCTATGAAGCCACAATTACTCTTATACCTAAACCACACAAAGACACAACAAAGAAAGAGAACTTCAGACCAATTTCCCTTATGAATATCGACGCAAAAATACTCAATAAAATTCTGGCAAACCGAATTCAAGAGCACATCAAAACAATCATCCACCATGATCAAGTAGGCTTCATCCCAGGCATGCAGGGATGGTTTAATATACGGAAAACCATCAACGTGATCCATTATATAAACAAACTGAAAGAACAGAACCACATGATCATTTCATTAGATGCTGAGAAAGCATTTGACAAAATTCAACACCCCTTCATGATAAAAGTCCTGGAAAGAATAGGAATTCAAGGACCATACCTAAACATAGTAAAAGCCATATACAGCAAACCAGTTGCTAACATTAAACTAAATGGAGAGAAACTTGAAGCAATCCCACTAAAATCAGGGACTAGACAAGGCTGCCCACTCTCTCCCTACTTATTCAATATAGTTCTTGAAGTTCTAGCCAGAGCAATCAGACAACAAAAGGAGATCAAAGGGATACAGATCGGAAAAGAAGAGGTCAAAATATCACTATTTGCAGATGACATGATAGTATATTTAAGTGATCCCAAAAGTTCCACCAGAGAACTACTAAAGCTGATAAACAACTTCAGCAAAGTGGCTGGGTATAAAATTAACTCAAATAAATCAGTTGCCTTCCTCTATACAAAAGAGAAACAAGCCCAGAAAGAAATTAGGGAAACGACACCCTTCATAATAGACCCAAATAATATAAAGTACCTCGGTGTGACTTTAACCAAGCAAGTAAAAGATCTGTACAATAAGAACTTCAAGACACTGAGGAAAGAAATTGAAGAAGACCTCAGAAGATGGAAAGATCTCCCATGCTCATGGATTGGCAGGATTAATATGGTAAAAATGGCCATTTTACCAAAAGCAATCTACAGATTCAATGCAATCCCCATCAAAATCCCAATCCAATTCTTCAAAGAGTTAGACAGAACAATTTGCAAATTCATCTGGAATAACAAAAAACCCAGGATAGCTAAAGCTATCCTCAACAATAAAAGGACTTCAGGGGGAATCACTATCCCTGAACTCAAGCAGTATTACAGAGCAATAGTGATAAAAACTGCATGGTATTGGTACAGAGACAGACAGATAGACCAATGGAATAGAATTGAAGACCCAGAAATGAACCCACACACCTATGGTCACTTGATTTTTGACAAAGGAGCCAAAACCATCCAATGGAAAAAAGATAGTATTTTCAGCAAATGGTGCTGGTTCAACTGGAGGGCAACATGTAGAAGAATGCAGATCGATCCATCCTTATCACCCTGTACAAAGCTTAAGTCCAAGTGGATCAAGGACCTCCACATCAAACCAGACACACTCAAACTAATAGAAGAAAAACTAGGGAAGCATCTGGAACACATGGGCACTGGAAAAAATTTCCTGAACAAAACACCAATGGCTTATGCTCTAAGATCAAGAATCGACAAATGGGATCTCATAAAACTGCAAAGCTTCTGTAAGGCAAAGGATACTGTGGTTAGGACAAAACGGCAACCAACAGATTGGGAAAAGATCTTTACCAATCCTACAACAGATAGAGGCCTTATTTCCAAAATATACAAAGAACTCAAGAAGTTAGACCGCAGGGAAACAAATAACCCTATTAAAAAATGGGGTTCAGAGCTAAACAAAGAATTCACAGCTGAGGAATGCCGAATGGCTGAGAAACACCTAAAGAAATGTTCAACATCTTTAGTCATAAGGGAAATGCAAATCAAAACAACCCTGAGATTTCACCTCACACCAGTGCGATTGGCTAAGATCAAAAACTCAGGTGACAGCAGATGCTGGCAAGGATGTGGAGAAAGAGGAACACTCCTCCATTGTTGGTGGGATTGCAGACTGGTAAAACCATTCTGGAAATCAGTCTGGAGGTTCCTCAGAAAATTGGACATTGAACTGCCTGATGATCCAGCTATACCTCTCTTGGGCATATACCCAAAAGATGCCTCAACATATAAAAGAGACACGTGCTCCAGTATGTTCATCGCAGCCTTATTTATAATAGCCAGAAGCTGGAAAGAACCCAGATGCCCTTCAACAGAGGAATGGATACAGAAAATGTGGTACATCTACACAATGGAATATTACTCAGCTATCAAAAACAATGAGTTTATGAAATTCGTAGGCAAATGGTTGGAACTGGAAAATATCATCCTGAGTGAGCTAACCCAATCACAGAAAGACATACATGGTATGCACTCATTGATAAGTGGCTATTAGCCCAAATGCTTGAATTACCCTAGATCCCTAGAACAAACGAAACTCAAGACGGATGATCAAAATGTGAATGCTTCACTCCTTCTTTAAATGAGGAGAAAGAATACCCTTGGCAGGGAAGGGAGAGGCAAAGATTAAAACAGAGACTGAAGGAACACCCATTCAGAGCCTGCCCCACATGTGGCCCATACATATACAGCCACCCAATTAGACAAGATGGATGAAGCAAAGAAGTGCAGACCGACAGGAGCCGGATGTAGATCGCTCCTGAGAGACACAGCCAGAATACAGCAAATATAGAGGCGAATGCCAGCAGCAAACCACTGAACTGAGAATAGGTCCCCTATTGAAGGAATCAGAGAAAGAACTGGAAGAGCTTGAAGGGGCTCGAGACCCCAAAAGTACAACAATGCCAAGCAACCAGAGCTTCCAGGGACTAAGCCACTACCTAAAGACTATACATGGACTGACCCTGGACTCTGACCCCATAGGTAGCAATGAATATCCTAGTAAGAGCACCAGTGGAAGGGGAAGCCCTGGGTCCTGCTAAGACTGAACCCACAGTGAACTAGTCTATGGGGGGAGGGCGGCAATGGGGGGAGGGTTGGGAGGGGAACACCCATAAGGAAGGGGAGGGGGGAGGGGGATGTTTGCCCGGAAACCGGGAAAGGGAATAACACTCGAAATGTATATAAGAAATACTCAAGTTAATAAAAAAAAATAAATAAATAAATAAAACAAGAAAAAAAAAAAAGAAAGAAAAATCAGACTGATTACAGATAAAAAAAAAAAAGTTACTTCTAGGCATTCTTACTGTCAATCACATGAGTACAAAGCTGTGACCTCAGACTATTTGCTGGAAACTTTTACCTTAGAAGAACTGCCACTCAGCTTTTAGTCAAGTCTCAGGGGTTAGGTCAGGTGAAGAGATATTGTGTACATTATTTTTAAGAAAATAATTTCAAACTCTTCATAGCAATGCAGTATTGCCCTCCTCAACCTGATCTGACCTGGTAAAATGGTAATGCCAGATTTAGTTGTAGAAATATCCTTTGGGGGATATTATTAATTCTATACTAAAAAAAAATGTTGCTGCTTTTAAAAGACTCAAGGCTTTCCGACTGACTCCAAATGTCTTCTCTGCCATTGTATTCTTTATCTAGACTTCCCTATGGAGTCTATTTAAAGAGAGATTTAAGAGTCAAACCCACACTGATAGTTTCCTAGAAGGATTTGCTATCGCACATGACAAAGTGTGCTTTAATAATCTGTAGGCCTATTGTTTAAAAGAATTTAATATTTAAGAGAAAAAGTAGATTAATCTTCATGACCTTTAGATCATAATTGCTTAATACTTATATCATTTAAATTATTTTCTTCATAGAATGCATTTATATATGTGGCTTTTTATTTAAACAATTGCAATATTTGTTAATTCACTTACTTATTTGGGGGTTTTTGAGGTAATAGTCTCACTCTGTAGTTTAAGCTGTTCCAGAATTCACATCACCCATACTGGCCTCAATTTTATAGCACTATCTTATCTCAGACTCACTAGTATTACAAGTGTGACAAACTAAATTGTTACTATTTTAATTTAACAAATACAATCAATATGTATCACAAGAAAATGTGGCTTCTGGAAGTATCTAATGCACACTGTCATTGTGTTACAAATACAGGTGAAGAATGGACATTTTGCTCAAGGCTTGAAAGACAGATTCTGGCACTTGATGACTTAAACGTTACATATATATATATATATATATACATATATATATATATATTATCATTAAGTGTCCTGTTTTAACTAGCAAAACAATTATATGTAGGGTAAAATGTCAATTTGGAAATGTAATATTTCAACCTTGAAGAGTAGTAGTGTACCAGTTAAAGTAAGATGAAGAATTCTCTTTATGAGTTTCTACTCAGAAGAATGAGTAGTCTTTATGAATTATAGCACCATCTCCACATCCCCTTCTTCTATAAGGGTGCTCCTCAACCCACCCACCCATTCCCTCCTGCCTCCCCACCCTGACATTCCCCTATACTTGGCGGGGGTGGGGAGTTTCCAGCCTTGACAGGACCAAGGGCTTCTCCTTCTATTGGTGCCCAACAAGGCCATCTTCTGCTACATATGCATCTGGAGCCATGAATCAGTGCTGGTTGGTTGGTATTGTTGTTCTTATGGGGGTTTTAACTATACTTTTTCTACATGTAAAGCATTGTACTGTTCTATATACATATTTTAATGAGAAAAAAAATATAGGTATGCATTTATTTTAGATGAGTATGAAACCAATAAAAACTTCTCAAAGGTACCTAATTTATGAATGACAAACAGAGAGGGCTAACTTATTGTTAATCTGTTTGATTTGTAGGCTCACAAATCATCAGTTTAAAAATGCTAGTCTTCTACCCATTCCAACAGTGACTTTGAATTGAGAATTTCCAACCCAGGCAGCTTACAACTACCTGAAATTCCAGCTCCAGGGCATCTAATGCTCTCTTTTGGTATTCCATGGAGATCTGCAATGACATATACACATACATGCATGAAAATACATATACATAATTAAAGAATAAAAATAAATCTTTAGAAATACAGAATCACTTCAGAATATAATTTTGTCAGAAAGTTCCAGATAAAACATTCCACTTATCATATCACAAAGAGATACATATTTTGAGACTAAGTCATGTTCTTTTGCTTAAAATGTCTTCTCTAGACAAATTTATGAATAATAAATTAGGATAAATACAAACATAAGCAGTAAAAAAGAAAAAGGTGTATACTTTTACAAAAGCTCTTGGCACACTCAGGTTTTATTTCACCAGTCAATCAGGTTGCCTCCCTCGTATTTAGAGGTAGGTGAATTGTGTCTTTTTGAGTCCATTTTAGAACTTTATATTTCATCTTTGACATACATGTTAAGTTAATCTTCCCATGGCAGAAATATGAATGTAACAATTATTTTGACAAGCAATTTTAAAGTAAACCTATACATGTTCATACAAATAAAGCAAAGAGGACAGGAATGCTATTTGGAATGTATTTGAAAAATAACAGTCACTTTTTAAGCCATACCTGTACTCCCACCCCTGATTGAAATTCTAAATCAGTACTCTTGCAGTTTTCTAGCAGCTTACAAAACATTTTCAGTTGAATCAAATGTATTGACTGTATGCTGAGTATGTTAGCACATGCTTTAATCCTACTACTTGAAATGTAGGGATTGGAGAGTAAGTAGTTCAGGGTTATCCTTAGTTACATAATGAACTTGAGGCCAACCTAGACTATGTGGGACTCTGTCATAATAATTAAAAACAGCAGTAATTTTCCATAGAAACACATGATTTCCATAATTACTTCATAGTAGGATTAGCATCATCGACATCAAACCCAAATTACCTTTATTTTGATAACCTTATTTCTGCTAATTTTTTTCTATATCTTTAATTCAAGGTTCCAAGTACCAGTTCTTTTCATTAAGCACCACTTGCCATTATTTTATCAATCGATGTGAATTTAGTCTCTGCTACTTGTTGTAATATAATTTAGGGCAACTTGTGAACAGAACAAAATGCAGAATTACTAAATTTTTAACTAAAATGATAGTGTATACAATGATTTTTAAAATATTGTTATACATGAATTACCTGGATATTTCCTTGCTCACTATGTTAGTAATAATAATATTATTATCATTTTAATATAGAACAAAAACAGAAAAAGATATTTCACTGAAGGTTAACTTTCATTAATTTTGTAATGTTTACAGGTAACTACATCTTTCTATTTTAACAACCAGTCATCAAGACTTCTGACACACATTAAATAATTAGGTAGAATTTAAAATTTATTTTATTATTAAATGTTTTTTATTATATTTGGTCTCTCATCCTGATATGAACTTAAATTTTCCTAATAAAGTTTTAAAAATCACATGTACATCTCTCTTAAGACAAGTTTTTCAGAAATAAGTGAAGGAAAGATAAGATAAAAGATATATTTCATGTAAAAAATAATGTATGTTATAAAATGAGATACTTAATGAAGAGCTATAACCTTGTTAGATTCATGTAGTTGGTGAATTGCTACCATTTGATCTGGACATTAAATTTGATATTTTGTTAGCTTTTGTCTTTAATATATTAAATGCCATTCTGATAAAATGATAAATGTGCACATATCTAAAGAACTTTTAGGTAAATGTGCAGAGAAATACAGATAAATTGCTAGGCACAGGAAAATGCATTTTTGTCCTTCATTAAAGAAATGGTTTTTGTAGTAGTATTTGATGACACATGAGAATATTAATAGGAATGTTTTCAATTTGATATTTTCATCTCAGTGGAGAAAAACTTCAAACTATTACTAACTTCAGGATATTAGTTAAGTAGAATGTGGTTTTGTATTCATTCACCTGAGCCAGAAGTTGTTTATCCCAGAGAGTATACTATTTGTGGACTCAAGAGTGATAGGAAGATGTGAATTGGTGGAAAGGAAAAAAATGAGGAAACAGATGTAGCCAGGGCAAATTAAAATGGAATTTAAAAGCCAGTGTAACATTCTAACATTTCATAGTGCTTATTGTAGTAAGCCTTTAAAAATGAGCAATGAACAATAAGTCCTGTGTGAATAGCACTACTTTACAAAGATCTCTTGGACTGTGGTAAGCATTAATGCTAAATATTATAAACAATTTGCATAATATTCATTCTTTAATATTTTATGTCGCAATGTATTCTCAGTATTCCTCATTGAAACCTTAAGGATCCTTCACAAATGTTTCTCAACTGTATTTAAATATGTGGTTATTTGTGTATATTGTCCTTTCTTTTTAAGCAGGTAGGACTAGAGTGGCCAAACGTTCTACTTATTTTGAAAGAGAAATATGTACATTTGAGCCTATTTTTCCTCATAGTATTTGTCACTTCATTGCATTATGCATCATAAAATATATATTTGTTTTTCAGTTTACTGTAGGGTTCTTTCACTACATTTTAAAACTATAAAGACGGGATGTTTTCTTGTTTGCAGCTGCATCACTAATGACAAGAACTTGGTGTGAACTCCAATGTTTGCCGAATATGTGAATGAATGAGTCATTTTCATTGTTTCATGTCAGTCCATATCCTCATCATCCCTAATGGCTGCACAGTGTTCTATTGCATAAATAACAGTGATGTTTATAGCTCTCCCTCTTATCCTGGTTCTAAAAGTTATAATGTGACAGGATGTTATCGTATAGCTCTTATAGTTTATATTTTAGTACACCTGAGACATACCCATTTTGAGTATATCTATTTAATGGGTTACTAAGGAAAAATTGCTATATCAAAGTATGTGCAGATTTGATATATATTTCTAAATTATAATCCTAAAAGAGGGTTCTCATTTGTTTTTTATACTTATGACTGCAGAAAACAAAAACAAGACAATACCATGTATATTGATGGCATAATGTAATTGTTTAACATGAGGCAATTCTTAGATATTCAGCTATTTCTCAATATGTACACAATGGATACACCTAAAACTTCCACCTGCCTACTCCTCTTGTCAGTCTCTTCTTTCCTGCAAATATCTTCCCTTCATGTCTACCCATTGTTTTTGTAGTCTCTTGAGATTCACTAGGACCTTCCCTATGCCTGTTGGTTTGAAGCTATCTGTTCATGTTGGGTTTCATCAGTGGACCCATAATTAAGGACAGTGGTTCTACCCTCTCCCAGAGTCTATTAACAGCCAATAGTTCAGAAGAGTAGAGACCAGAGAACCCCTACTATTTCCTTTACTTACTGCCGCTAGGACTGGTAATTTCTAGCCCCAGTGCAATTTAAAAAAAAAAATTGTGACTTAATCATTACAATAGTTCTGGTGAAATTGAAGAATAGCATTTCATAGTGCTCTACCCTACATTCTGGCATTCATAAGCTTACTGCTCCCTCTTTTCAAATATTCACTAAGACTTAGAAGGGATGATGTAAATATCTTGTTTATTGTAGAGCCTACAACCATTGTTTATTGTCTCCATCTTGAGATTTAACAAGTCTCTTACATTTGCTGCAGTATGGGAGAGTGTTTTCTGATTGGAAACAACATTTTGTCTATGAGTCTAAGCATAATACACAACATTATGTAATTTTTAGGTAAGGTAAAATAAATTTAAACTATTTCCTACATCATTTATCATCTCTATGATGAAAATGATTAAAATATTTTCTGGCAACTGAAAAACATTCTCTATTTTTGGCTTTTAACCACAATCAACTTTGCTTGCAGTAGCATACCAGAAATTCATTGTCCTCCTTAAAAACAACTGAGAACCCAATTGATGGAGTTTATTCTATTCCTGCCTAACACATTCTTTCCCTAGAAATTGATAACTACCATCCTATTCATTATGAGATGAATGCTTTTAGACTTAAGAGAAAATCATGTAGTACATGTTTATCTGTGACTGGCCTAAAGATTTCCTGTCCACTAAGAGTGCAGTGAATGACAAGTTTTTATTTTATTCGTATAACTAAATAGTAGTAAGGGCATTTATATACCATATTTGCATTATCCATTTTGCAGCTGATATGCAATTAGACTGTTTCTGTATGTTACTATTTTCAGTAGTGTGTCAATGAACAGGAGGATGCAGATATACATCCAGATACCATTTGGCCATGCATTGAGGTTACAATTTATAATCTACGTAATGAATTTGCTCATGACATTTTGATAATTATGCCAATGTTTCCAATGCCAGTTATGAACTGACCACATCATAGAGAAAGATCAATATATTTAACCATCTTAGGGAACTGTGTAATTTCATGGGTTATATAGATGATGAAAAGTAGAACTTACAGTTAATAAAAATTTTTCTTACTGGCAGATGTTATGCACATAAGTAAATAGCCAACATAAAATAAACACAATGGCAATTTTTTAGAATTCTTTGTCTCATAATGCTTTATTTGTGCTTTAAAATAATCTTACTGATCTTTTGCTTGTATATTATGGTTTCAGATTTTGAGTTTTTATGGGTTTTTGGTGTGTGTGTGTGTGTTTTTCTTGGGCTTCTATTTTTATTTGTTTATTTTAAATTTTGGTTTCTTTGTTTTATTTGTTTTCTTAAGAAAGAGGGAAAGGAGGCATGGAGCTGGGTTGGTGGGGCATTACAGAGGATCTGCGAGGAGTTGAAGGTAAAAGCATAATGAGAATATAATGTATAAAGAAATTATTTTCAATTGAAAATATAAAAAGAACTACAAATCAATAAAACAAGCATGTTTGGTGGAAATATTTTCTTGTTGCTTCCAGAAGAAGAATTTGCCTTTGGATTTCAAAATGAATATAAGAAAAAAATCCCTCCATATGACTTTGAATAAAACGTACATAGGGTATATTTTAGTGGCAGTATTTTCATTGAGAACATTTAAGACTACATTTCTTGTGCTGGAATAATAAGTTATATATTACTAATACTTCAATATTCCCCATCTTACATTTTAACACAAATTATAATACATCAAATTTATTCTAGATTTTCTTTTGTTTTGTTTTGTTTTTTGTTTCAATACTATGTAGATCTGGCTGTCCAAGAACTCACTATATAAACTTGGCTGGCCTCAAACTCATAGAGATCTTGCTGCCACTGCCATCCAAATGATAGGATTAAAAGAGTACACCACTATTTTGAGCTCTCTAGATTACTCTTTTAATTGTTATTATGAAACAGTATGCTTTAGAAGAAAATTATCCAGACAGTAATCTATATACAACAAAAAAGGCTAGCAGTTGGTGAATAATTAAAATATGGTGGTCAGGCTACTTAATTCTATCAAAGCTCATAGTTGTCTTTTTAGATTACATAAACTGATATTACATAAATATTTAGAAAGCATTCTAAATAAACCACTAAACAGAATTTTTAAGTAATTTATCAAAGGCATAGATCTGAGTCATAAATTAAGATGACAGAGCTCTCTTCATAGATTTACTATTGATTTTCATATTTTGTCTAAACATTTCAATATTTTTTGTCAGTATTTCTTCATTGCAAATATGAAGAAGGGAATAAGGCCACATGTTCCCTTATAGATTTGGAAATTTCTTCATTCATAAATGTCAATGCCAAAATTTTATGTTACTGCCAAAATGTAAATGTACAATTCTAAACTTCATCATGATGAGCCCATTCAAATTATTTGGAGAAATAGTTCTTCATGTGTGACTAAAGAATTTTAAAGTACATTTAAGAGCATCTTATTTTCTCCTCTTCCTCAGAGTTAGAAAGCGCAATTAGCTCATGATGCTTTATTCTATTTTTAGAATCGTTAAAGCGATATTCAGATTTTAATATAAGTAGATTTCTCCCTTTAGTATTTTTAAAAACTTATTTAATATAGACTTCAATTTCTTCATTTCTTTTATTGCAGTAGAACTCAAATAAGCCTTATAAGTCTTTAGATTTTTAACTAAAGAACTAAAGCTGTATAACATTATAAAAGTATGATTTCTTAATTTTTAATATAATAATAGTTTAAGAGCAATACATAATCATTCACATTTTGTTCTTACTATGTTGCAAATTTGATTAAATGTTAATTTTTTCTTATTTAAGAATAACTTTAGTTTAGTAAGTATTATTTTTCATTATCTTATTTTGATGTTACCAATATATCTTTGTGCTTTTTTCATCCATTTTATGTTCTTGAACAGATTCACTCTCTAATGATTTAAGTATATTTGCTCCAAAATAATAATAATAATGTGATCAATGTATAGAATAAACTGTGCTGAATGTTCATTAATTATATAATAATTAATACATGTTTGGCTATTAATACAGTCACTAAATAGAATTCTCTTATGAGACAAAATCTTGTGGTCCCAAAATTATTTATTCCTCACCCTAACTTATTATTAAACTCTTGACCTATTCTCTCTGTGACAAGTCCCTACTCTTTTGCTTTCTGAAGAAAAAAAAGACATGCAGGAAATTCATACTTCTTCACTTTAGTTATTTAGGTATTACCACTAATATTATTTTGTTGTTGTTGTTGTTGGCAAAAGAAAAACATTGTCCTTTGAAATAATATATTAAAATGAAAGCGGGGGATATGGGGCAGTAGAGAGGGTAAAGGAAAGCCAAGGAACCCATTCTAAATTAGGGGATCTACCTTTGACCCCTCCCCCTTGTCAAAGGAGGGGAAAGGTCTTAGGGTTCTTTGATTATTTTTTTTCTGCAACAGGGTTTTACTATATAGCCCTGGCAGGCCTGAAACTCACTGTAGACCAATCAGGCCAGCCTTGAACTCAACAGATATTTGCAGGTGGCCTCTGCTATGTTGGGATTAAAGGCATGTGCCACCATGGCTGGCATCTTATTTCATTTTTGAGATAAGGTCTCGCTGTGTAGCTCAGGTTGGCATGGATCCTGAAGCAGTCCACCTACCACTGCCCCCAACAATCTGGAATTACAGACATATTCCAAAAAAAAACCTTAGGTTTTAGATGGGAAAGAAAAGCATATCCTACACTTGATGCTTCTGCTGGGACAAATTATCTATCAAGTAAAAAAAAACATAACCCTACTTTCATTGAATGACCTCAGAGACCAAAGCCCTTAGAAATCATGCAATTTACTTCCCCAAGTCATACACAGGAACACAACGAGGCTGATGGGTAAGAAAGTACACATCTAGAACACCTAGGCAAATTAAAGAACTACCACCTGGGTGTACACATTCTGGATGTACATGGTAGATCACTAGACACCTCAGTCAGATGAATGAACAGAGAGAAAGGGCTGTGATCTTCTGTGATCTTCAGGTAGCAACCACTGTTCTGGACCCTAACCTTAGTGAAAAGTGTCTACACAAAGGTGAAAAACTAGATAGTAATGAACCTCAGGACTTTTTTTTTTTGCACCAAGTGGTAGAACTTTCTGTCAGCTCAGTTTATTTAGAACCTTTCAGTGAATAGTGAAGATCCCCATGAGAGGTGGGGAGAAGTAAGCAGTGCTGGGGTCAGGCTTGTCATACCCTCCCCACTCTTCTCTCCCAGTTCCCAGATTGAGATGGGCCCAGAGAGGATATGGAGATAGGGAAGACCAAAATGGTTTCTTGTTTTCCAGCATCAGAGAAGAGGTTAGAATCTCCTTTCCTCAGGCTGAGAGGTTATTAGCAGCTCTTTGTTCCTGAAGTCCCACCAGGCTGTTATGTGGAATGCCATGTTGGTTAGGACAATAGTGTACTCCAGGATGGCAAAGATGATATATACTCCAACCTCATAATACATGTTGTGCTGGAAGTAGACAGCCTGCGCCGAGAAGGAGATGAAGTTGATTATGAAGAGCTGCTGTTTCCAGCTATAGGACTTGCAATCCTCCTGACTTACTGTGTGCTTCTTGTTCTGCCTCCAGAGAATGCAGATGAAGAGTCTGTAACTAAGGGATGTGACGATAAGCTCAATGAAAGCATTTTTTTGTGGATGGCTGCAGGGGGAGAGGAGGATTACTTCCTTCACCCACAGGCAGGACGGAGGGCTGTGCCTGCTTCCGGTACCCTTCACCCCTCCCTTGTCCAGGCACCCACTGAAGTTCTCAGAAGAGATGTAGGTGAACACAAGCAACACCAGGTTTTCAACCACATTGAGACTGAATTTGAGGCAGCGTAGAAAGCGGTAACATGGACATAGGGATGGACAGCTGAGGTTGTGGTTCCAGTAGGCGAAAGCTGTCAAGAAGTAGGGTGCTGAGTGCAGGCCAATACAGAAATGCCACACAAAGCACTGGGGAACCTCCCCACCAATGGCAGAGCTCACTAATGGCAGGTAATTGGGCACCCCACAGTATGTAGATGTTGTCTCCTGGAAGTGAAAGGGCAGGGACCACAGAATGTAGAAGAAGGCAACAAGTGTACAGCAGACAGTGATTGGGGCCACTATAGAGAAGCAGAATCAGACTAGGGTCCCATCCAGATCCAGTATCAGTGGGACCTGGTATTTCTTGTCAGACTCAAAGCCACATGCTAGTAACTGGCACAGCAGAGATTCAAAACTAGTCTCAAGTTCCAAGGCTCCCCCACACCTCCATCCAAAGTGCCTGGAGGGTTCTTGAGCAGAAGGCCGCAAGTAGTCGTGCCTAAGGTCTTAACCCATAGCCAGGGGGCAGAACCAGGAGCCTCAGCCTGGTCCAGGGGCGAGTACTAAAATAATTTTCATGTCCTTTTCAGGTTTACTTTGAAAAGCAAAGATTCTTCTTCATTTACTTTGATACTTAAGATTTTTGCATGCTACCCTAACTTTCTCTGAAAATGCTGTAGTATATAGCATTAATGAACAATACTGATGATATTGCTTCCCATTTTAACATTGATCAGTTTTAGTGATTGTAGAGAACATTGATTAAAAAAATAAAACAGGATTATTTTTATGATTTTATAATGAAATAATAAAATAGTTATTTTATACATGCATATAATTTTTATGATTAGTATAAAATATAAAAATAAACAATCCATATTTTAAATGAGAGTACTAAAAATAGTATATTAAACATGAATCAGTATTTGAAAATATTGAAAGAAGAATCCAGTGGTTACCATTCAATATTGCAAACAAGATTAATGGATGATCATAGTAATATTTGCAGTTAAATAGCAGGACTATAAGTAATGAGCAGGTTTTTTTTTTTTTTATTAACTTGAGTATTTCTTATATACATTTCGAGAGTTATTCCCTTTCCCGGTATCCGGGCAAACATCCCCCTAATCCCTCCCCCTCCCCTTCCTTATGGGTGTTCCCCTCCCAACCCTCCCCCCATTGCCACCCTCCCCTCAACAGTCTAGTTCACTGGGGGTTCAGTCTTAGCAGGACCCAGGGCTTCCCCTTCCACTGGTGCTCTTACTAAGATGTTCATTGCTACCTATGAGGTCAGAGTCCAGGGTCAGTCCATGTATAGTCTTTAGGTAGTGGCTTAGTCCCTGGAAGCTCTGGTTGCTTGGCATTGTTGTACATATGGGGTCTCGAGCTCCTTCAAGCTCTTCCAGTTCTTTCTCTGATTCCTTCAACGGGGGTTCTATTCTCAGTTCAGTGGTTTGCTGCTGGCATTCGCCTCTGTATTTGCTGTATTCTGGCTGTGTCTCTCAGGAGCGATCTACATCCAGCTCCTGTCGGTCTGCACTTCTTTAATGAGCAGTTTTTTAAAGATGTGTTTACATGCTTACCCGCATATATGTTGCTGTAACACATATGTGCCTGGTGCCTGTAACAGACAGAGAGGGCATGTGAGTCCCTGGAATTTAATTTAACAGTGGCTGTGAGCCTCTGAACAGGTACTGAGAATAGAACCTGGGACCTATAGAAGAGATGAAAATGCTTTAACTCCCTGAGCCCTCTCTCCAGCTGTAATCAATAATTCCTTGTGTGCGAGATCTTTACAATACTAAAATTTTGCAGTAAAGTTAGTAATACAAATATAACTCATGTTTGTATTATGAGCTTTTTATCACTAAAATGTTACAATAATCTTATAATACAAATGTAATAACTGTATTTGTATGGATCAATACCTTGAATTGTGACCATAGATATGTATCTAGATCAAATTTCAACTGGTCTCTCTTGTAAAGTACTGCATTATGTGAAACCATATGAAATGTACTTTTGATCACCTCAGCATATATAAATGATATATAATTTTACCAAACCCTGAACCATTTATTATGTTGAGTCTACTAAGTGTAGTGTATTTCTGGCTCTGAATTTAATTAGTGGACCTTTTCCCTCATCACACAGTCTCTGGGCCAGTTTCAATCTGTCTTGTTACTGTCAACCCAAACACTCCACCTCTTTTTCTCATTCTGCATATTGAGTTTTACTGAGAATAAATAATTTAAAACTGTAACCATGTATTGAGTATACTTATGCAATGGTATGAGATACTGAGGTTAATAAGACCTGACTTATATCAGGTGGTATGAGTCTGTGACTCTGATGCTGAAATTTTTAACTATTACTGTCTTCTACATTCTGCTTCCATTTTGTTTCTTAATGGCCTAGGTACACTGATCATACTTATGGTCACATTTGCTGTCACTTGCTTTGTTTCAGACATCATTTTCTCTTTTCAGGCAGATATAATGTATTGTCTCTTATATGTCTGTCCCTCAGTACTTATTACAAAGCACATAGTGAATAAAATATCACATAATGAATGCAAAAATCTTATCTTCTTAGTGTTGTCTTGAGGGAGCAATATTTCCACAAAATAGTGACTTCTGTACTATAGATAGTCCTTAACATAGACGTAACGTCTGAGATGAGAATATGTGTTCAAATACTTCCAGAAAATGCTCCTGGGGGAATTCTGAAGAAAAAAAATAAACACAGGAAGCCATAGAAGAAATAAATCTCAGGTGAAAATCCCTCAGTAGATTGCTTCAGCTTTGACCCCTTGGGAATTCATGAGAAAACATTTTTACAGTTATCTCTTTAGTATACAAAAGAACTGGGTTTTCATATTCCTTCTCTCTTCACACATTGATTTATAGTCTCCCTGGATAGAACCACATTATTTACCAGATGGTGCAAAATCTTTTCCGTTTGTGGGTAAATCTGCTTCAGGAAGTTGAAGATGAATGATCTTTTCACTACTACTTGTATTTGGAAGGTAAAGGGATGTGGACCTTCAACCTTGGTGAGAACAATTGAATTTAACAGTACTTATAAGTCAAGAAACCCAGGGTAACTGTTGCTTTCTTTTTTTTTTTTATTAACTTGAGTATTTCTTATATACATTTCGAGTGTTATTCCCTTTCCCGGTTTCCGGGCAAAAATCCCCCTCCCCCCTCCCCTTCTTTATGGATGTTCCCTCCCCCCCTTGCCGCCCTCCCCCCAACAATCTAGTTCACTGGGGATTCAGTCTTAGCAGGACCCAGGGCTTCCCCTTCCACTGGTGCTCTTACTAGGATATTCATTGCTACCTATGGGGTCAGAGTCCAGGGTCAGTCCATGTATAGTCTTTAGGTAGTGGCTTAGGCCCTGGAAGCTCTGGTTGCTTGGCATTGTTGTACATATGGGGTCTCGAGCCCCTTCAAGCTCTTCCAGTTCCTTCTCTGATTCATTCAACCGGGGTCCTATTCTTAATTCAGTGGTTTGATGCTAGCATACACCTCCGTGTTTGCTGTATTCTGGCTGTGTCTTTCGGGAGAGATCTACATCCGGCTCCTGTCGGTCTGCACTTCTTTGCTTCATCCATCTTGTCTAATTGGATGGCTGTATATGCATGGGCCACATGTGGGCAGGCTCTGAATGGGTGTTCCTTCTGTGTCTGTTTTAATCTTTGCCTCTCTATTCCCTGCCAAGGGTATTCTTGTTCCCCTTTTAAAGAAGGAGTGAAGCATTCACATTTTGATCATCCGTCTTG